>NW_028278041.1:983746-1288120 GCF_059751315.1 Micrasema longulum
GTGCGGAGGAGGGCAAGTCACCTGACACTGCGGGGAGGATGTTGTCGTCACTCATTCCGCCCAAAACTCCACTCTCCAAACCGTGCTCTAAGAAATCCTACAACACAGATGCAATGCTATGATAAGTTTACAGTTCATTACAGTGACACATCACTTCCCTATCTGCACACAGTGGCGCATAGGGCAATGCATTGTTACTCCGACGCAGTGTGTTTTGATCGGTTAATACATGACGGCAAGATGATCATCATGATATACTAATACACGGTGAGTGAAATATTAAACCAGTTCGAAAACAAATATTTTATGTCAACCCTGCCGGGAATCAAATCCGGGACTCCACATAGTAGGCGATTGCGCCAACGACTACACTATGAGGCCGACTCACCCCAGTCGATTTCGTTTTTTAAGATTTTTACCTGAGAGCAGTCATCGAGTCTAAATCACTTGTCCAGGATTCTGGTTCTATTTAACCTGCAGAACTGTATTCATTCTTTGAGCACGTGGACATCACCAGACGCCTCCAGGAGACCCTATTGCCAGCCAGCACTCTGGCCTCCTCCCACGGCAATCTCGCATCCTTTAGTTCCACCGAATAAAGTTGAAAAAAAAACAGATGTGTCTAATGCGACAGCACGTGTCCAAGCTAGGTCCACCGCCGCTTCCTCAAGATGCCCGTTATAAGAGGCTGCTGCGTCTGTTCTCAGACTTCAATATTAATTATGCAATCAAACCACCTTATGCCTAATATTCTCCTCAAGCACTCACTCTAAAAACTCAGAAGTTTGGTGGTATGAGCTTTGGTAAGGTGCCAAGATTCACACCCATACAGGAGTACTGGCATAACTCACAGTGGTGTTTATTTATAATTGAATCTGACAAAATAATTTTTAAGTAAATGATTTCACTAAGCATTATCATGGTTATCGGTGGATTTCTATAGTTGTAATTACAATTATTATCACAATCATTATTTAAAAAATGGTACCCTCTTGCGGTTTGCCTGAGGATCATTTTGGCTTTATTTATCAAATGATCAAGATACAATGCAATTGGAGTACCATGCAGTACCCTATGTACTACTGGATGCGGATAGGGAAATTATGATGATGTTTCAAATAATTATGTTTTTAATTTATGTGTGGGTGTTAAATACATCATTTGATGCCCAGAGACACCTACATATACGTATATTTCAATTGAAATATGTATGTACGATGATATTGTAGAGGAGGTCTCAGTTTATTTACTGTCTTGGTTTCCTAAGAAAGCAGTGCTGCTATCTAGCCGTGATGCGGAGGGCATAACAAGACAGCCATCTTATCTAATTTTATTAACTTATTTTATATAAAACTGAGACATACTGCGGTAGAAAATGAACAATCTAAGCAAACTTAGCATTATGAGTAGGTATATCTGGAAGATGAGGAGTCATCAGAAGTCGAAAACTATCACATAGAGGAGACTAAGATATTTGAAAATCATGCCCCAAAGTGTGCATTTCAAGGTTCAATGCAATTTTCAATTTTTCACAATTTTCTTACAAAATCGATAAAATTTCGTAATTTTTGATAGTCAAAATCACATTTGCGCTCATTTTCAGACATAAAAATGTTTACCGGTACACGAGAAAAAACGTTACAAAACTGTGTGTGTTTGACGTCCTGTTCATAATCAACGTTTTCTAGGAAACCTGCACTATCTAGTTTGTACAGACAACGCTTTAATGAAATCCACCGCTACATGATGGCCACTAAATGACGGCACCGCTCTCTTAGGAAACCATACCTTAGTGTGTAGGTAGAACAATTCAATAATTATAGATAGAATGTATTTAAAATTGAGTTCTATAGTATAAAGTGGTGCAAAAGTTTAACAAAATGAGAGAAAATGTGAATGAATAAAAATCAAAACATGTGTATACTTTTAAAAAAAATTTACATCATGTTCTCATTAGAACACTCAAATGAGGCTATGTTAGAACTTAAATGTGTGCTGCTTTGAGATTAAAAATGAAAATACAGTAATTCATGCGGAAAGAAGAAAGATAGACATTAAACATATATACAGACAAAATAACACAAACCAACTTTTACTGAAGCAAAAAGTTAATCCAATGCAAAGAAATTGTGACAACATAATATTATTAGAAGTACTGACAAGTTTTATTCTGTTTTCACTTAATTAAACGAAAACACAGATTCAGCTAGAATTAAAAAATATTAATAATTAACATATTATGCTGATGAAAAGTATCGTTTTGAGACCACTTCAGGGCAGAAATCTATATAAACTGTGTATAATATAGTAATTAACCATCAGATAGTTTCATAAATTAATAATACAATGTCATAAATAATTATTCTCTACCATTAACATATTAAAAATTTGCCTCCTGCCTTATTTTATTTACATGGTGCCAAAAAATAAATAAAATAAGTTACGAAAAGGTTTTTTTCCAATGTACGTAAATACATTTTCAATGCAAATAAACATGCCTTTAAAATGTAAAATTGAGTTACTTTAACCCTTTACACACAATTCTATGGTATACATATATGTACTACCAGAATTGAGGTTTTTATTTTCTTATATTTCGCATCAATCTTAATCTCAAGTCTTATTTAAATCTTCAAATACAAAGAATAAGTACTTTGGCGGACTCTTATTTTTATTATTTTTTTATTTATTTATTTTTGCACCACAACAGGCCAGGAGGCCTAATTACAGTGGTGAATTACATCACAGAACATCCAGGCTTGAGAAAATACACATTTAAATTTTTGTGTTCTCACCGGGAATCGAACCCGGAACCTTTCGTGTGTGAGTCAAGCGTCTTGACCACTACACCAAGGAGGCTGCCATGTCACAATAGTGTAGTAATAACGTACATTGGTAGATCAGTTTTCCACTAAGGTTTTTTAAATGCAATAGGTTTACTATCTTAAAAAAGGACATAATTTATTAGGTTTGCAAGACATAAATCAACACCAAATACATTTCCTATAAAGGGTTAAGTCATCCGGTATGAAAATTTACATTTTTTAGCTTAAAATAATATTTTAAACATGTATTACACAAATGTCAAAATAATCTGCACCATAATTGTGTATATTTATATTTGAAATAAAAATAAGTGCATGCAGGTTTCTATTTTTATTGGGTGTACCATAAATGATCTTGATTTATATTTATGATGTAAAAATCTTATTATTACTGAAGATAATAGATATTTACCTCTGTTATAGATTCAGCAGATAGTCTCATACCAGATAGTTTATCTTCCTCTAAGAAATTTTGTGGATATTCTTCATCATCAGAATTAAAGCCTAACTCTTCCCCATAACAGATGTGAACCTAACAGAACATTCAAACAACTTGTGAGGTAAATATTCACCAAATACAATTTTCAAGTTCGGTAGTGATAAACATGTGTGATAAAAGATAACACATTTGAAGGATAAGGCCAGTCACACAATGTTAACAGATAATAATCATTTAGAGTAATATGGTTAGGAAAAAATGTTAATGTCTTTCATTTTCATAACACTATTACATTATCAAATTTTTTATCAATTATCACTAAAATTATCTGATTATTGTCCAGATTTTCACATTAAATCCTTATTAAAATGAGTCAGTTATAGCAAGTTTCATCTTTCAAATTTTAAACTGTACTTAATTTTTATAAATTTAATGATTATTTGTTCAGATTTTCAACATAAATACTGTTTAAGTTGTGTCAGTTAAAATAAAATTTATTTTATAACACCTCAAATTTTAAGATACCTAACCTCAAAATGAAGTTAATTTTTGTTATTTTCACAGGACGATGAAAAAACGGCTTATTTTATTAAAAAGCTCAACTACTCCTCAGTTCATATCGAGTCCCTGTCCGTAGAACTCGTCAATCTGTACTCTTCGACATTCCTAGCTCAATGACTAATTATATGAAAAATAGCACTCTTCGAAGAATACAGATTACCTATAATGACAGTTTTAGTGACATCGACATATTACACTGTAAATACCACATTTTTATCAGATCTATTAAAGACATTTAAAATTTATCTCCTGCTTAACTTTTAACTTTGAATTTTAACTTTTAATTTCAACTCTTCATTTTTACTTGTTCATGAGTACATCTACTATCTGCATGTAATCAATTATTGTTGGTTGTGAATTTTTACTAAGAAATATATATGTTCATGGAAACAGAGAGAGGGTGGAGGAATGTAGAGTTGGAGCTTTACAATGTCTTCTCCCTTTTATGTACTTTTTATTTAATTTTCATACATTTTTTTTAGAATTCAATAACTTTTTTCCCCTCTCCTCCTGCATTCATAATAAATTAATGTGAACTCTGTAATTGGTCTTACTTTTTTAAATTGTTCTTTTGTACCTTGTACATATTTATAAAAAAAGACTATGATTTCCTTAATGAATAAATAAATTAACATATTACAACATAGAAGTCTAGGCATCTACATGGCTTATGACCTGTCAATGGATGGTTTAAGTCTTCATCTCTGTTGTAATATGTTAATATAAACAGCTCCCCGGGGAGTTGAATCCAGTCCTTGTCTACAAAAATTTGGACAAACTCAAAATATTGTTGAATAAATAAATGATTAAATTACTCCTGGCAATGTATAAATGAAACGTTTATCCATAAACTGTCACCTATTAAAAACCCTAAGTCTAATTCCTTTTCCATTCAATAAAATAAGCTGTTTTTATAGCCATCTTGTAAAAATAACAAAAATTACTTGCGCGATGTTATTACAACTTAAGGAGCGATTTGCAATTATATAAAGAATAAAAATGATGTTAATTAGGCAGTGTAAAAGTAATTTACAAACCCATTGCCACATTTCCTGAATAGACATAGGTTGATCCATCAAGGCATTTTGCCAAATTCGGAATAGCATCAAGTATGTTTTGTCCCTTCCGGCAAATGATGTGAAGAAATGTTTCTCGCTGTCGGTACATATTAAAATGGCATTAGGAATCACAAGGGCGGTTTTCTCTTTAGTTATTGCAGTGACATCTTTCCAGCGAAGGGACAGGAATGTCTCCCATCGAAATATATTAGCGTAGAAACAGAGGTAGTTTTGAGAAACGTAAAGACGACCATGAACTAGTATATCTTTTTGAATGGCGCAAGAATAATCTGAAAGAAATAAAAACAAAATTCAAGGTGATAAGACAGTTAAAAAAGACAAATAACCTTTTTTGGAAAAGAAGTATAGAAGTCTAGACATTTACGGGACTTATGACCTGCCATTAGCCAGTTTCACTTTACACAATATTAATGTTGCTCAAAATAGGCGTTTGTTTGAGCGATGATTTCATCATTTAAGCCAAATCTCTTTCCATCGAGCCATTTCTTCAGGTTTGAAAATAAAAAAATAGTTACTGGAGGCTTTATTAAATATTTTTCATGTGAGAGTTGCAGTATTATTGAATTTGCTTATAATAAACAAGGTTTATTTCATATTCAACGAGTGAATTTTGTTTCCTAGCCATCTATATCTGAGTAGTGTCCGGAAAGAGAGGGAATTTCAGCTGTGGATCTTTATAGGAACATTTGCTTCATGAAGAGGAAACCACAGAAAACTTATTCAAGAAGCCGGACGAATGATAGACTGTCACTGGGGGCCATATGTATGGGTGGACACATGCGTAGTTCCTATTTTTATTATTTTTTCCTTTCTTGAGGCCTTTTACCAAAACATAATAATAATGCAAAATTTCATTAATTGGGCTACAAATTGGTCACTTATCCATCATATTCTCCGATTCAACTCCCAGTGACTATTTCCTATTTCCAAACCGGAAGAAATGGCTCGGCGGAAAGAGACTTAGCTCAAGCTATAAAATCATCGGTCGAACGAGTGCCTATTTTGAAAGCCTCGACAAATTTTCTTTATCTAAAAGGCATTAAAAAAATTGGAGAAACATTTGACAAAGCGTATTGAGCTCAAAGGAGACTTGTCGAGGAATAAAATGTCTCTGCGGAAAAAAGTATAATTTATTTAAAAAGTCACAGACTTAATGATCCACCTACGTACTGTAATATTTACAAAATGAAAAAAATGCACTGCCAGTATTGTTGGTTCGAGCCGCTGAAGCTCGGCGAGTCTTGTAAATAATAATATCCACGTAATATTTTAGTGTACCTATACTGCATTTTGAATATCGTTGGCATAACTTAAAAAACTCATAAATCCCAAACATACTTTTGTTCAGGGGAGAGAAAAAATTGTTCTTACTTAAGTAGCGAATGAGAAGGGTCAGTAGTTTTTTTTATTTGTTAAAAGACTATCAAACTAACCCAAAAAATACATACATATTTTTTTATGTATCGGATTATCGGCGCTATGATTTTTTAAAGTTAGGTAATTTTGAAATTACTTCGCCTGTGACGTCACAAGTTCTAGTCGGAGAGTTCTGCAGATTGGTGAGTTGGCTTCCCGGAAGCGGAAACCTATCACAACACTATAATTGGTTGATCGGAAGAACTAGTGGCGATGTTCAAAGTAATTTTTTTTTTATTATTTTCTCAAGAATTTATCAAAAATGTTTGCCGTACAATTTAATGCTCTAATTTTTACGGCGCGTAGAAAACTTTTTATCTATCCAATTTCACATAGCCCTGAACTGCTTAGTGGAAAGCCCTTGCAGCAAAGTTTTAAAAAAAATGTTTTTTAAATAATGCACTGTACGAATATACAAGTTTTACACACAACTGAACACCCCAAAATATCATTTTTGGCATTTGTGGACTTGCAAGATTTACAAGTTAGTGTGACGATATGTTATTTCAAATAAACAAAATTGATTTCAACCTGTCATTGGCTGGTTAACTTACCGACAATGAGTCGTTCATCGTCAGGTACGTCCTTGAATATCTTTTTAAAGTCTTCGGATCGGCTCTTGTAAGTGGGGTAGAGGGCGCTGTACCAGGACTTCTTCTTGCTCCTTGGCTCCTGCGTCTTGAGGGAAACCGGCGTGGAGGAGGTGGGAGGTGGGGGCACGGGCGTGTGGCGCGCTGGGCACTCCTGGCTAGGTGGGCGGGAGGGAGGCGCTGTCTCCGGAGAGGACAAGCCAGGAGAGGTTATAGAGAGGGATTGGGGAGGTGAAGTGGAATGAGATTGGCTGGTGTCACTTGCGCTTCTGCCAACCTGAAATAGAATTTAACTTTTAAATTTCTTTAAAATGTATATTTGAAGATCTAACTTTGTAGTTATTCAATATTAAAATAAAAACATATTGGTTTTATCTACTTATTATTTATTTTATTAGGTTGGGGGAAAAGTAATTTCATATTTCGCACCTTTTTTTTCAACTAAGTATATCTCGATCAAATGGATTGCTAAAAAGAGTAGACAGGAAGCTGAGGAATATGTTTCATATATAAGAATGTAATTTTAGTTTCTTGAAAATCCGTTTTCGTTTTATTGATGTAGGTATGTTTTAATTTTTTAAATTTTTTATTTCGTTTTAATTTTTACACAATTGATGTCAAATTATGTACAATTATGTATAAATAAATAATACACTGACACTTCGGAACGTGCCTGTAGGCCAGTGGAGTGGCTATATCCATAAAAAAAATATATATTTATTTATTGAATGTACCTACCTATTGTATAAACATTTTTGTCAACTATGTATTTGTATTTTATATTGGATTAAATAAATAAATAAAATTAAAAAAAACATTTTTAGTCACATCGGATCATACGATACGGGGTTCTAAAGGTGTGAGTGTATACTGCAAACGCTTCTTTGACAGTATTGCGCTTGGTCAGTTCAGTCGTGAACTATCGTGCGTCCAGTATGGAGGTCTCAAAGAAAGAAATTCGCCATACTATACATTTTTACTACCTGAAAGGGAAAAACGCGTCGAAAGCGACCAAAAAAATTTGCATGTATAAGGGGCTGATACTCTTTCGGTTTGGTGCTGCACAACAGTGGTTCCAGCGATTTCGTTCTAGTGTAGTGGAGGTGAATGATACACCACGCTCTGGCAGAGCTGTTGTCAAAAATGACAATAAAATCATGGAAAATATCGAGATAGACCGTCATGTCAGCAGTCGTAGCATCGCCCAGAAGCTGAATATTGATCATAAAACCGTTTTGAATCATTTGCAGAAGGCTGGATTTAAAAAAAAGCTCGATGTTTGGGTGCCAAACGAGCTGACGCAAAAAACCTCACGGACCGAATTTACATCTGCGAATCGCTGCTGAATCGCAACAAAATCGACCCATTTCTGAAGCGGATTGTGGCTGGTGATGAAAAGTGGGTCACTTACGACAATGTCGAGCAACAGAGATCGTGGTCGCAAGCCAACGAAGCGGCCCAGACCGTGGCTAAGCCAGGACTGACGGCCAGGAAGATGTTGCTGTGTGTTGGGTGGGATTAGCAGGGAATACTCTATGAGCTGCTCCCCTATGGCCAAACGCTAAATTCTGCCATTACTGTGAACAACTCAACCGTTTGAAGCTGGCAATCGAACGGAAGCGGCCAGCATTGGTGAATAGGAGACGAATCATGTTTCATTAGGACAACACCAGGCCGCACACATCTTTGATGACGGGCCAGAAGCTCCGGGAGCTCAAATGGGAAGTTCTTATGCATCCACTGAGTGAATACTACCTGTTCCTGTCTATGGCCAACGCGCTTGAGGGAACCTGTGAAAATTGATTGTTTGAGGTTTTTCGTCAATAGGGACAAGGGTTTCTGCGAGAGGGGCATTATGAAGTTGAATTCTCGTAGGCAACAAGTTATCAAACAGAGCGGCGCATATTTTACTTAAATCGGATGATTATAACACTTTTTATAAAGCATTGAAAAATACGAAATTACTTTTTCTCAACGTAATATATAGAAACCAACCAGTTTCGGAGCTACACATGCTCTTTCATGGACGTATAATGAGGAAGTTCAGTGGTTTAATTTTTTTATTTTATTTGTTAATAGACTATCAAACTAAGTTATATATATAAAAAAAATTATGTATTGTATTCTCCGCCGAAATTGAGAATTCTCAATTATGTCTATGTATGCTCAATTATACCTTGATAAAGGAGCATGTGTAGCTGCGATAACCAGTCAGTAATTAAACAAATTGATCTTATTTTCATTTTAATTTTCTATTTCTATGTATGTCTGTGTCCGAGCGGATGAAGAATATAATCATCATTCCCTTTCGGCACCTAATGGTGCATAGAGCACTGCATTGGTTTACCAATTGCAGAGTATCTTGATTGTTTTTGTTACATGAAGGTAAGAATCAGTCTAACATTTCAGTTGCAAGTTGAGGGATTATGAAATATTCCAGTGTAAAAATACTTGAAAATAAAAAATGTTTCGTGTCAACCTTGTTACGAATTAAACCCGAGACCTCTTGCGTGGTAGGCAAGCGCGCTAATCATTTGACCTTGAGGTCGACAGATTACAGTTCTCTGTAAGAACTAGATGTATTTTTAATCGAACCATTGCCCCCCCAGAGTCCTTAGGGCTGACCGTTGGCACGGCATGAGATTCTGAACTTATTCTACTCTCCTGGGGTAATCTAGTTTTAAGATTCGAGTTCATTTAGTTTGTTTGGAGGTTTTTGCTTGCCAGACATGTTTGGATTCAGCCGCCCTTAACATAGGGAGCAGACGCCGTTTTTAGCCGCTCAATCTGGGTCAGACGCTACTGCCTGTTTGGTTCACGGGAGGTATTTTATTTCCCTCCTACCTTGCATATCTGTCGAGTGTTCCCCTATCCACCACCTGGGGACGCGTCCTCTAGTGGTTACAGGCTCTGCGAAGATGAGACAAAATGATGGCAGGTGGACACCCAGAATAATAAAGTGGAAACCAAGGGCAAACAAAAGAAGTGTTGGAAGGTCACAGAAAAGATGGATCGACGACATTGCCTCTATTGCTGGTAAAACGTGGATGATGAAAGCGGGTGATAGGAAGGAATGGAGACGTTTGGAAGAGGCCTTTATCCAGCAGTGGAGAGAATAAGGCTGAAGAACTAGAACTAGAATCCGGGACAAGCGTTTTCCACTCTCTAGTAAAAAAATCTGAAAAGGGAAATTAAATAAAGAGAAGTCTGTCTATTGTAATGATAGGCATGTTTGCCTATTGTGTTTGAGGTCTCGGGTTTGAATCCAGTCGACACCCCCATCCCGAACCTTCCAATAATCACAAAAATATTATAAAACTTGCGGCACAGAGACTCGTTGAATATATTATTTAAAGCTGATATGCCTCTATCTCGTTTTTTTTGTAATCTTATTTCACTTCCTATATATTACATCCAATTTGTTTTTTAATGTATTACAAAATGGTGCAGTAAGGCAAATCATTCCATTCCATTGATTTCCGGCAATTTCACTCAACAGAGACAGGCGTTGTTTTGGAAACAACGGTTCCTTTGTGAAATGGGTAGTATTACTTTACATAATTAGTGGTTTTAAAAAAAGTTATATACATTAATACATGGAAAATTACAAAATTAGTGGTTCTAATATTAATTACATACTACAGAAAAATTATAATTTGTGTATTTTTATTGCAATCTTACTGATTTCCTTTTCACCCTGTTTCTTTTTTCTGAAATAGGCACAAGTTGAAATATTTCAAATTTACAAGAAGCCATTTAAAAGTATCTTATTTTTTAATTGAGATACTAAAGAGGACAATTTAACAAAATTTGTGTTAGGGCTACAGGAGGCACGAAAAACTGTAAGAGAACACTATCAATTTCTTGTTTAAGTTGAAACAAAATGTTTATCTTATGTAAATAAATTTTAGATGCTTACGTTTGTTTTAACAAAAACTCTGATGCGTAATGTAATACAATTGACATTATCCACTTGATAAACTAATATACCGGCTCATAAAACCAAACAAGAGTTCAATACAACACAACCTTTTCTTATAAAAGATACAATGTAAGTGCTCTCTATGAATGACTCTCAAAGTGTGCGCATTTTACGAAAGTTATTTAGATTGTATTGTAATTTTATTTAGAAATTAAAGTCACACAGACACCGAGTCTAAGAAAAAAATTAATATTAAAATGTCTTCTAATGTTTTATGTATCAGCATTATTTTTACAATTGGGATTTCTTTAAGACCTCATTTCCTGGATGTTATAATTTGGGCACAATAATATTAGGTAGAATAATAAAAAAACTTAATTTTATACAATTGATATGATTTGCTTCCTTTAGGCAATATTTTGAATCGGGGTTATCTTTGCTTATCGAATCAAGGCTTCCTATTTAATTTTCAAGGTTAGATAATATACTTTACAATACACATGTCAGAGTGAAATCTGGTAACCAGACAAGAATTTCAGTAAAAACTGGGGAAAAATTGGCAGATTACTGTGCGGGGAGAGTAGATATTTTTTTTTTTTGCGGAAGGAAGTGTTTATTCTTTTCCTAAAAAGGACTACATTCATTTTTCAAAACTTTTATTTTGTTATTGATATTTGGTATTGTTTGTGTCGCTAAAAGCTTTAAAGAGAGAAATCCCTGCAAAAAAAAAACTACATTTGCGGTTAAGCCGGAATTTAAGTGCATGGCCATGAAATTGTAAACGTAAATTTTTTTAATAAAAAAAAAGAGAAAAAAAAGGCCTCAGGTTTGATTTCCGACATGGTTGATGTTATAAAATATTTATTTAAAAAGCACCCAATGATACACCAAACGCTGTTACATGAAGGTAAGGTGATCAGTCTTACGGTTCAGGCGCTAGTCCAGGTACAATGAATTATTGCATTTAACCATCTTTAAAATAAATACCTAGATTGAACTCGAGCATGCTTGGTGAATGCGCGAACCACTACACTACGAGGCGGACTAATCTCCGCCCAATTTTATTTTTTAGACTTTTTACCTGAGAGTAGCCAAAGCTCGTCCAGGGTTCTGGTTTTGACTCTCACACAGAACTTCATTAAAAAAAAACAAACAAAAATTCTTTATCCATTAAAAAAAATAAACAATTCTAAGGGGCAATTTTTCAATGTCACAAAAGATTTAAAAAATATATTTTTATACACAGTTTTCAGGGCCAGACAGCGAAACTTTAGAAGAACATTCCTCATGGTAAACTATAAAAAAAAATATAGTATTTTTATTTCAAAAACTCGTTTATTTTAATGAAAAAAAATATATTTGTAATTTGAAAATGCAGACAATCAACGTCACGAATTAGCTTTCCTTCTCTTCCCCTACCCAGCCCCTTCCTTAGTCTGCATTCGGTGCGTATCGCTTTGTTGGTCACATATGTTTTTAATCTCATTTTTTTTAATGCAATTTTCCAAAAAAATCATTAGGATATTTTAAAAGTACATTATAAAAAATGTTCCTGTAAAATTTCGGCCGCGAAAAATCATGTATTTATATAAATATTTATTTTCAATATTTCACAGAAAAAAGTCAATACAGGTTTATATTTTAACAAAAAAGTACTCTATTATAATTGGACTGAATATGATAATTTTGTGGCATGTAGAGTAAATGCTTACTTTAAAAAACGTTTGCGTAGTTTCATAAATAATGAATGGGTTTTTAATTTTAAATTGTAATGATTCAGTAAAAGGAGAATAAGTCCCGTGACACAGAGAACAGAGAATGATCTCACCAGGTACGGAAATGGAATAAAACTAACATAAATAAATATATAATTGTAGAAACTTATTTCCACCAGTAAATATAATGTAATATTTCAGTACGACGGAAGTACGACTAGAATCAGATTGTATTGCTCCTAAATATTCAGTTTAATGTAATTTTTCAAAAGCCTGATATTTATGCACATTTATACGATTCGGCCCCTTAGGGTGAAATAAACATAATTCAGTTTTGCCAATTTTATTACAGCAATTCGTAACACTTAAGCTCATATTATATGTATCAGAAAATGGTGAAAGTATCTTGTACAATAATTCTAGTGCCAAATCTTGGGCCGTTTCATTTGCTGTTTCACAGAGGCAGTTTCTGGGATTGAAAATTGCACTTAAGCATGCGAAGTAAGATGTTATCGGCCCCATGACAGATTACGAGCAGTTTCACAATTGACAAAACGAGTTATCTTGTGACGACGCAACTGACAATTGACAATATTCCACAATCAACATCGGGTTTCTTAAATAACATTAAATCTGAAACTGACTAAAAATCGGTATTCCTAGAAAAGAACAGCAAGAATGAAAGTGAAAAAGAACAGTGAGACAAATGAGACCGAGGAGACAATGGTTTACATAATATATTTAAAAAGTCTGCCAACAAGCTAGATACATTAATTACTAGGTTAGTAATTCAGCAAAAGGTGAAACCAAGATTCCTGACGATGTTCTATTTCAATTTAAACGGTCATAAAGTTCAAAATGGTGGCCAATGTAATGAACCATTTTTGCGGGAATTAAAAATTATAAATTTTAAAGTATGTATTTTTAAATACCAAAAAAAATCCTCCAATTTCCAATAAGAGACTTCCAATCCAATAGAGGCTTCTTTCCTAACCAATTACAGTTACATAAATTGTCACATAAATATTATATTTAATGTGAAATAAGAAATAGTACACAACTTGTATTATTATAAATATGAAAATAAATGTACACTTGAATACAGAACACCAATGTTAATCGCACAGTTACACAAATTTATTTATATGAGAAGATGATTATATAATAAATAATATTTCATTATATCGTCAGTGATACTGCAATACCGCGTTACCTGTTTTTTTAAATGAAAAATTTTTATTGTGATAAATTCATCAAAGGGACTAAGAGCAGTCAGTTTTAATTTATTGTTATTTTTACTCTAAATAATGTTAGTTTTTTTTATACTTAAGCAGTATTTTTGGTTGATTGAAATTGTAAGTAATATATTAACAGTGACCGCGCCACAAGGCAGACTTACTGGTTTGCGGAAATTGGTTATCTTTACTTTGTTTGCCACTGAACCCTAATACAAATTAACGCAATCACCTACCTTGTACTGGGGTTCTGGCACCTTATTGTTTGGAACCTTTCTCGCGGCAGGCAGGATAAGATCCATTTTCGTAATATAATACCTCAAGGGCGCTTTACAAAGTGATTATATAAAGATATAAATTTAATTTTAACTTTTTAATTTAAGAAAAATAATGTACTTTTTCATATTACTTTTCCACCACATGCTAAGAATTTATTCAAATGATTTAGAGAACAAGTGGGTTTTAAGTTTCTTCCGAAATATCACTTCACTCTCACAGTTTCGGATTTCTGCTGGTAGAGCATTCCATGCCGTAGGGCCTGCAACCGCAAATGCACGTTCGCCGAATTTAGTGCGTAGAGATATAATAACTTTTCCTTTCGACGTAGATGTAGCTGATCTAAGCGTAAGACGTCTGTCAGCTAGTTCATCTGGAATGCAGAGTTCCCTTAGATATTCTGGAGCAGAGTTGTGCAGTGACTTATACATAAGCCAACAGAGTTTGTATTCCACCCTCTGTGGAAAACTTAGCCAGTGCAATTCCCGAAGTAGTGGAGTGATATGACTGAATTTAGAGATTCCAAAAATAAGTCTCGCTGCGGCATTTAGTACAGCCTGTAGGCGAGTCATTTTACTTATTGGTAGACCGCCGGTATGGGTTTGAATAAAGTATTATTATGTTGGGCCGGAGACAAAAATGTGGTACGCACAGTAGAAATCGCAACATCTTAACCAGGGCCCAGTAGGCAGCACATAAATTCAACGTGTAACACACATACAGTAAATGTGGCGTAGCCAAAAAGAACACTTTTTAGGTTTTTCTGCCAAGAAAATCCATTTATAGTTATTGTAATACGCGGTATTGTATTATCACTGACGATGTGTAATTTCAGCCATTATTGGTAGAAAGTATGTTTTATGAAAATACTTACAACTTCAAGAGATTGTCCCAAATAGTCACCATATTCTGATATTGGTGAAGTTATAGGGCGGCGGCAGGGAGATGGAGAACGCGATACACTTCTGAAAAAAATGAAACATTAAAAACAAAAACTTGAAATAAATAAGAAGCTGTCAGTTACAAGTTAAACCTTAAATGGTAGCCCTTACACAGGTAAGAGTGAGCCAGTAGGTATCTTACTATATTTACTACAATAATAAATAACTTATATGCATAGTAAAATTAATTTAATATTTTCACAAATGCAAAAAACTTGGCTAACATATGCAATTTACTCTGCTGATTTATCTTGTTGCCTTTTCTCAGGACAACCAAAATGTTTTTTTAAAAAGTGGTTCACTCCTATATATCACTATTTATTTTAGTTTGCTAGAATAATTCATTCATTTATGTATAAATTAAAACGGAGTAAAAAACTATAGGAAAGGTTTACATAGATAGGTACAAATGTACACATTTCATTCTATCTAATTCCGGTTACTATCTTGAATAAAGATTGGGCTTATTTTTTAATAAGAACATTAATATATATGTATGTATTTCCTGTAACTTTGTTATTACTAAACTTATACATAAAAGCAACGTTTGGTGTAACTCAACAACCTCAATACTTTGTGAAAATACGTTTTCTTCCACATGATCTCATTCTACCAAGATAAGGCAAAGTCTGGACGACAACATACCCAACATACATCAGAAAATATTAATGCTGTGTGGCACAGTGTGCACATAAATTAGGGTTTTGGAAAATTTCATGACATGTTGGAAATCTTTTTTGTACCCGAATTGGATCAATTAGGCCTACAGCATTTGTGGTTTAAATAGGATCGTACCACATAACACACAACTAATTCAACAATGTAAATTTTCGAAAAAAAAAAAAAAACAAAATCGATGATGTCGAACGGCCCCCACGATCCTCTGATTTGACCACCCCCCCCCCAGATTTTTTCTATGAGGGATCTTATCGAGAAAGGTGAACACCAGCAAAACAATAGGAATTCTGATTCTTAAGGACAACATCTGAAAAGCAATTGCCAAAATAACATCAGAAGTCAAGCAAAAATGTAATCAAAAATACAGAAAGAGGCGGTCACATGACCGACATCATATTTCAAACAAATTGTTAAAAACCATAAAATTGTGTTTCATTAAAAATTTATTTAAAAAAACATCGGCCTGGAACATAAAACACACCCGATATAAGTTTTTTTTCAAAATATTGACTTGTGTTTCAATAATTATCCCTTCGCATTTAATTATTTTTATAAAAAACGGCTGCACAATGTCTAAGAAACCTCACACTGTATACAAAAATGCATTTTAAAAATGCACTATAATACAAACATTTAATATATTATTTTAATTTGATAGTATAAAGATTATGATCAAACAATCATATTTTTTGGGAATCGATAAACTCTTGAGGTAGTTTTAATCACATTATCACCATTGATTAGAGAAGAATGCATGAGTGAAATTGATGGATACTAACCGGTGTTCTGATGAGTTGTGCTGTGATGCTTGTTGAGTGATAGCTCCTGAGAAAGATAAGGCATGGCTGATGCTTTGACCAATGGCATCGTGAGATGAAATTACAAGATTTTCCACAGATTTTCGCCTAAAACATTTTAAACAGAGCATTAAAAAAAAACAAATAATGAATACAAATTGGACAAATTCACAGATTAAAATTATTACAATAGGGAAATATCACATACTACAAATACCGATAAAAATATATGAAATGGACTTGGAATAATTAATTGTATTTTCAAAATCAAAATGGATATTTTGGAGAAATGTTTTCTTACATAAATATAAAAAAGAAATTCAATAATTTTAAGTTCATAGAAAAACGCAACATGTTTGGCCTTGGTTGTTGTGACATCAAGATATTGTTCTACACAAATTTCAATGGCAGGAACAAATTATCATGAATCATGACGTATTAGGGGCGAGCCCAATGGAATCACTGTTTTTCCGGGAATTCAAAACTACAAGTTTAAAAGTTTTTTTTATGCTACTAAAAATTGGCAAAAAAAGTTTTTTTTTACTGGACAGTATTTTATAGACTTTAAAAATGTTTTTAAAAAAGTGATATTTCCCTATTATTAATTCTTTAATTTAAAATACAGAAAAAAAAGTTTGCAATAAGTCCATTTTACAATATTTAGAATTTTTTTTTGTTAGAATAAGTATAGGATTAATGTAAGATAATTAAGGCTGAAATTTGAAAAAGAGTACGGAAATCATATTTTTTTCCAATTTCAAACGCCGTTCTTTCAAAACCGCACAAGAAGTTCAGGAGTTAAAAAAAAATAAAAAATGTTAATAGACTAAGTTATTATATTAAATGTTAAGCCAAAAATTTATTTTTATGTATCGCATTATCATCTCTATGATTTTTTATGTTTTGTAATTTTTTTACTCCGCGCGTGATGTCACTAGTTCTCTTCGGTGAATTATCCTGATTGGTGGGTTGGCTTCCTAGAAACTGGGAATCTATCACAATACTCTATCGTTGGTTGATTTAGAAGAACTTGTGATGTCATTTAAAGTAGTTCATTTTTATTAAAATCATTTTTATACATTGTAGAGAAACTTGGCCCTACAATTAAATGCTGTGAAAACATTTTTCATATCCAATTTCCCATAGCACCGCTCATTAAAAAAAAAGTATTAAAATTTTTTCAATAATGATCAGCGGGTCAAAAAGTAGGTTATATAACTACATTTTAGTTGTATAAAACTTTTAAGTATATTTTCAGTGCGAAATACCTTAGAAAATGATAATTATTATATCTTTTTAATATTTATTTTTTAAATGGTTGCGATTTGGAAAGAACGGCATTTAAAAATTTTCTGAATCACATACTCTTACTCATACTCTTCATCAGAATCAGAATACAGCTTTAATGTTAATATTATGCTATAGCATAATACTAAGTCAATAAAACATTTTTAAATAAACAAAAATTTATACAAAATAGTTTTTCAGCAGACAAAATATTTTTTCGCTACTATATTTTATAATACTTGGAATTGCATTTGAAAATTCAGATGGATCATCTTTCATGTAATAAATATATGTAGCAGTTAGTGTAGCAATACATTGCCCTATTTACAATTAGGTACATATAAGGAAACAATGATTTTAATTCAAAAGATATTAAACAATATAAAGGAATCTGTTTGGAAAATTATATTTCATATTATTGTAAATTAATTATTTTTATTATTACAAATATAATATGAATGCAAAAAAATTAGCATATTTGTGAAAGCTGATTCACTAACTTTCATAATAAGCCAAAGTTTTTTAATTATATTTTCATACGCATACATTACGGAAACCTGTGATTTTAGCGTAGTACTATAAACAGGATGAAAGTCCACGAAAGAAAGTCGAGAAGAATCAAAAGAATCTAAGAAAATTACATGCGTCTTTGTTCTGCGACCCCAACGATATGTATGTTTATAATGACGAGATATGGAAAAAAGTCATTGTCGTGTTTTGTCAAAAATAGTCAATGTAAATATAAATTTGTAAACAGTCTCAGTTCAAATTAAAAATGATTAAAAATAATATTTGAAGAAATACTTTGTGATTTTCCATGTTAAATAATATAATTACATTGTATTTAGTTTGTGTAAAATCACTAAAATAAATTTTCAGAAACCGGTTTCAGAACATGACAGTTCCTATGTAATGGGGTAAAATATACTAAATATTTTAAATCAACCAAATAAGAAGAAGATACAAGGGTGTTCAGAAAATAATGGGAATTTTTTTAATTTCGCGGGTTAGGAGAGTCCGATTGTCAATTTTTTTTTATTATTATGTTGGTATACATGCCTAAAAAATTCCCGTTATTTTCTGAACACACCTCGTATTTTCTTCTTATTTGGTCGATTTAAAATATTTACTTGGTTTATTTTTACGCCTTTACATACAGAAAACTGTTTTCTCGTGCCGCAAAAGTGGTTCAGAATAGCACTCCAGGCCACAAATCTCAGTAAAGAAATAATGGGTAGGTTATTTGGTTCCTACTTGATATTTATTTGGTAAAATCTGAAATATTAAGTGTTATGAAATTTATATTTGCAGCACAAACTTTGCAGTTGTTCATTATAATAAAATAAATATAAAACAACTTAAATTTGTTGCAACAGAGAGGGAAAACATTTTTAAGAAGGGAATATGGAAGTCTAGGCATTTACAGGGCTTATGACCTGTCATTAGCCACTTTACACACTGTGTAACATTCACTATTCTAGCCAGTCTGCATGCGTTTGGACATACTCAAGACATTGTTGGATAAAACAACTTTGTTTTTAATTACTTCTTTTTTTACTGACCGGTTTCAAAACTACACAAGCTCCTGTCTAGTTTTAAAGATCGTATCCATCTCACTTCACACTTCCTATCTTTACAAGAGCAACATGACAAAAAGACTTGACTTATTTAGTAGCTCCACATGTTTAATGTAATATTTAGTAATCACTGTTAAAATAAAATAGGATAAAATTAATTATTTAATTATACCTTGATAAAGAAGCTTGTGTAGCTTTAAAACCGGTAGGTAAAAAAAAAGTGGTTAAAAGGGAAGTTGTTCGTTTTAATTATTTTATTTTTTATATTTTTTTCTTTGCATTTTACAATAGGTATATATAAGTTACAAATACAAAAAAAACTATTACATTAACACAAAAAAAATCCCACAAAGGTATGTGGGTATACATTTTATTTGAAATTGAAATAAAATCTACTGGAAAAATACGATAGATATCAAAAAGTTGAGTGCTAATATTAGAATACATTTTTTTTGTCGCTAAAAATGAGAAAATTATAATAAGCATATTCTATTCATTGAAAAAAGAAGCTATTTAAATCTGCTTTTTTAATTCATAATTTCAAACAAATTCAAATAATTAATCTCTATCATATTGTACTTATGAAATGCATTAAACAGTTTTGGAGCTATGAAAAATGAGTGTCTTTGCCAGAGTCAGGATTTAGAATAAACGATTTCAAGTAAACTATTCAATCTTTGACTAGATCTATTAAAACTTTTAGGAAATAAATGTTGGCGCATAAAAACATATTTTAGACTTTGCTGGCAATAAATGTCTCGTGGCTTCAAAAGTTCAGCTTCCTGGAATAATTGGTTGGAGGGAAAAGTTGAATTTTTGTGAAGTATAATTTTAATAATTAGTTTTTGTACGGTTTCTTAAGGCTTGATATGATTATTATAGGCTCCTCCCCGTCCAATTATTCCATAAGAAAGAGAAGACTGTACAAGAGCATGTATTTATTTATATTTATTTTATTAAGTGTTAGTTTATTTTTAAGCCTTGACAAAAGAACAGTCATGTTCTGAAACCAGTCGGCACATTAAATTTATTTTAGTGATTTTACACAAAGTTGATACGTAGTTATATTTATCTTAGTTCAAATTTATTAGAGTATAGGCACCTATGGTTTGACCAGTCAAGCTTTTGTACATATTTTAAGGAACTTTTGTAATGCAAATGTGTTTAATTCCACTTTAAATAATGCACTAAATTAAACACGACATATAAAAAAGAGTAACACATACATAAAATACAAAAATAGCTATAAAATGTGCAAAGCTTAAGAACCAAGCAAGAACAATCAACATTTACAAAGGATTTAAAAAAGAAGACAGTTAATAAATAATACACTAATTGCAATAAAAATTCTCTCCTCTAGATTTTACTAAAATATAATAATAAACATTGCATATTTTGCATTAAGTAAAATAAAATAAAAACATTTTTCAAATGAAACAAAAACATTTTTTGAATGAAAATATATTTTTACCTAAATGACGGGATAATGGTGTTTTATAAATTAATACACACAGCAACGGTAAATATACAGTGTCTCAGTAGGAGATGTACACTAATATTAATATATTAATGGTAATAATGGAGCAATATACAGCGCCGTACATTCACCAACTGGATGCTGGATGAACTCGAAGTTAATGTAGGAAATCATGTCAACAATCAATCAAGGCACATTTTCACCTCAGTGGATTTGTTAATAAACAGAACTGCCAAATTTGGGCAGCTGAAAATTCAAGAGAGATTGTCGATACACCTATGTGTTCACAAAAAATCACAGTTTGGTATGGTTTTTGGGCTGGCGGAGTCGGAGACTTTGTTTTTCGAAAATGAGGCCGGGCAAGTAATTACGGTGAATGGTGAAAAATTTTTTTTAAAAAATTATAGCCCAAATTGCATCATATAGATACCAACAATATGTGGTTTCAACAAGACGAAAAAGTCTATGTCAATAAGCCAGTAACAATTCCAGACCTAAAGAACAATGTCAAAATGTCATAGAAAATTTAAACAAAGAGATGGTGTCATGCCAGAGAAGCCGAGAAAGGCATTTGAACAATATTAAAAAAAAAAAATTTTAAAGGAATAACCCGCTAAGCCTCTATTTTAGAGGGTTGTCAGCAGATAGGAAAGAAAGGATATGGAAGAAATTTATGAGTAATACACCACAACACCCAGACCAAATGAGAAATAACGAGACGCCTGTCAATAAGTAATAAATAAGTATTGTGCTCCATACATAATTTTCATGTCTATACCAGTGGAAAGCGGTGAGTTTTTAAATATATTTAAAGAATTATAATGTAATATAAAAATCAATGAAAGAATAATTCTAAAACGGCAATTAATGTTTTGTTTAGTAGACTGTAGTATTCGATGAGGAATACTTAAAAATAATTTAGTTTTCATCATTATTCACTAAGTGTTTTATTTCAAGACAATTTACGAAAGTTGCAAGTTAGAAAAGATATATCGGTGCGCTAATGAATAATACAATTTTATTAATCACTTTTTCGACGGCTGGGTTAGTACATGAAATAGCAGTGTGGATGAATGGTTCGCTTCCTATTAACTAGGGTTGGGGTTCGAGTCCCCGCGGGTTCTAGTTTTATGCAATTACGTTTTATTTTTTATTGAATTTTTTTGTTGATCAAATGTTTGTGTTAAATGAGAAAATATTTTAACTAAAACTATTAGCCACTAGCAGCATTTGTTATGGATTATTTATCATCGAAACGTCACTGTTGATGAAACGTGAGTCCATTAATTCACGCCAGAGATGGAGGAACAGTCCAAGCAGTGGAGAAAACGCAGCTAAGGTCCACTGTAGAAGCCAAAGACAACCCGATCAGACTGTTTTTTGAGATGCAAGACATTATTCTTATTGATTACTTGTAAAAGGTAAAACAATAATTGAAGATTATTACGCAGCATTATTGGACCATTTTAACGCCGAATTGAAGAAAAAACTCCCCGGTTTGGCTTGCAAAAAAGTTCTCTTCCATCATAACAACGCACACGCTCGCGGATCGGCCGTCGTGCAGGCAAAATTGAACCAATTGGTCTACGAATCAATCGACCATCCACCGTATTTGACAGATCTAGCCCCGTGCGACTTCTCCCTTTCCCAAACCTAAAAAAAGACTTGGAGGATGCCGGTTTGCAACAAACGATGAAGTGACCATCGAAACTTCACACTATTTTAAAGAGAAAAATTGCTTTTCGGAATGGAAGAAGTTGGAAAGTCATCTTGAAATATATATTGCTCTAAAAGGTGACTATGCTGAAAAATAAATGATAAAACAACAAAAATCGCGGGTTTTCTATCTAGTTTCCCTTAAAATCCCCTGACTTTATCAAACCAAATCATCGAAAGGGTCGAGAGTTTCAAATACCTGGGAGTATATGTTACAGAAAATGGCAGCTTCCAAAAAGTACTGGGAGTGTAGTTAGGAGTAACAGGCGCCACATTCAACAGTATGGCGATACGGTTATATACTACGGATGCCTCCTGAGAGCCTTAACCACGCTTCTCTACTTTACAAGGCATCAGGTTCTCAACGTCCTGGACGTCCACTGCTGACAGTTCACTGGCAGTTTATGTCAGAACTTCGGGACGAGGACCTGAATTGGGAGGACGCAAAGGAGTTGGCGGCCCACAGAGATGCATGGAGGCTCTTTGTGGATACCATATGCTCCAGCTAGGAAGCAGACATGGAATGATGATGATGATTTCCATCAAACGACCCTCGAAGTGGCATGCATGCATATAAGATTTATACATTCCATATTTTTTTATATACTTATTTTTCTTAGCTCATAACTCGTATTTTTGTTTTATATAAGTAGATATGTAACTAATTTATGATATATATTTATGTTTAATATGCATTTATTGTTTTTTTTTGTACGACTGAATGTTATCTAAAGAACAAATAAAAAAATATAATAAATATAAAATGTATCCACACCTAATAATCTAGCTTTGACAAGTCCACATCCCAGGTACTTATCAAACTTAATTAAAAAAATATTTCTCAGCTTCCACATTCAGCGGCCTTATGCTGTAACAAATTCGTTTTGTAAATTCATTTGTATTATATGAGAGGGAACGAGAGCGAAATATGGTTTTGATTCCGTTAGAATGAGATACATTTATGACGAACTAACGAACTTACGAAACGAATAATCCTGCTGTAACAATTAATCATTTTTGTTACTTGGAAGGTAAGGTGATCAGTCTTACGCTTCAGATGACCGCGGTTCAATCCAGGCACGGTGAAAACTGATATTTTACATCGACCCTACCAGGGAACAAGCCCAGGAAGCTCCAACCAATACACTATGAGGCGGATTTATCTCTGCTTTATTTCCTTTTTCGGGATATTGGTTCTATTTCGTACACAGAACTGTATTTTTCATCCACCTGGCACGGAACATTTGGAGCCTAAATATATAATAACTGTTCCTTTATCATTTAATCGGTGTATCCTTCTATTGATTTTGTCAATAACGTATATTTACTAAATTTTGGAAATCATAATGGTGCCTGTTTACAGTTCGTATTAAGGATACATCATTTCAAGGGTGCAATAAACACATCTCCTTAATCTCGATATGGATTTACGCATTTCACTAACAAGGCTGACATTAATTTTCCGGTTGGTCGATGTTAAAATTAGTTGTTATTTATCAACTGCCTAATATTAAGCATTTAATTCATCATCATTCCCTTTCCGCACTGCATTGGTGCACCAATCGCAGCGTATCGTGATCATTTTTGTTACATGAAGGTAAGATGATCAGTCTTACGCTTCAGGCCAGTCTAGTCCAGGGAGTATGAAATATTCTAGCGTGAAAACACCATTTAAAATAAATACTTCATATCAACCATGTCGGGAATTGAACTCGAGACCTCTTGCATGGCAGGCAAAGGCGCTGACCATTACACTACGAGGCCGACAAAGTATTCAATTACAGTTATAGCAAATAGGGAAAAGATAAGTATATTATCAATATTATTAAATATTAAAACAAAATACGCAGCAGCGTTGGAAGGATCATTACCGCGCTTCTTCTACAGGTAAAATCACTAAAATGTTTTTCCCAACGCTGGCTGATGCAGCAAACTTCCGTCGTCATCACCAAAGTACTTTCGAAACGACTCAAATTTATGTAGGTTTAAATTAAGGAATGATGACTATTGACGATGCGATGATATTTCTTCACCGAGTATCGAACATCTGTTATTTCAGTGCCCATTTTTCAGTTTACAATGCCATAATCTTGAAGCAGAATGCTGGAAAAATGGAATATCTTTAACAGATATCCACACTGTTGTTAAAAGTAGTTATCACGTGCCATTGTTCTTGAACTTTGCAACAATGGTGATTGGACTCTTAAAGGTAATAAACCAAAATCAGTGATCGAACATCGCATTTCTAAGATAAACAAAAACGATTTTTCCCGAGTACGTTAGCCTTGTGCATAACATGTAAGGCTACTAAATACAGGGGTCCAAATATATATTTAAAAAAAAAAAAAACAACAAGCTAAAACTAAGCACGAAAAACCAGTTCAAAAAGGGTAAATACATGTACACGTATTGTGGTTCTGAAGTAGCCTTGACTACAGTGTTATAATTGGACCAATTTACTGGTGATTACAGTTTAATTTAGTGTAGGAAGTGAGGTAGTGTTACTGATAATATAATTTACCTACATATTAATTAGCCACACAAGTAAAATAATCACTCGGAAGACCAACCCCAACAAAAATTGACATTTTACTTTATAGAAGTATTCTGTAAAAACAATGCAACTTTTCCAGTTTTAATTACCTGCTTATTTTGTTCGGAACATCTAATGTCAATCTTCTCTTAGCATCCGCCAAAAAGTCCTGTTCCTTCCCGCTATCGAAATTAACAAAACAAAAGAAACAAAATTGGAAAATAAAAAAATAAAATCATGCCAAATTATGTCAAATCAAAGTAAATGGGTGGGTTGTGCCGTACAGAACAGAAAATCCAAAATTTCATTCAAGCTAACAACGATAGTATGCAAAAACCGAATTTAAACGACTTTACTTCTAAAATCAATCACGCATTAGCCAATTTTTTTAGTGTACTTACATTGGAGGAACAGGACTGGTATTCTCTTTTTCAGAATTAAGCATACTAACACAAAGGCACCATTAGAAAGCCCTAGCTCTTGGCCTCACTACAATTATACAAAATGCCATAATTATGTTGATATAATAAACTCTAAAATATTAGAGAACAATAGATTTTTGGTAATTGATAACACAAAACGTCTTCCATGACGTTTGGAATACGAATGCTGCCAGTCGTAAAATCGATTCGACACAAGTTTATGCAATGACGTAGGTTAGGTACCCAATGTTGTGGAAATAGTTTTCGAAATCAAGCCGAAATATAAAGTTTTCTTTCAAACTCAAATCACTGAAACAACTTTTTTCTGTCAACGCTCACAAATAACTAAATTATGAAAATTTCTATTTTGTTTGTCTCACGTTTTTTTTACAATGATTGAGGTCTAAAATTCAATTCCTGATAATGCCGACATGAAATATTGGTATGCGAAACGTAAGACTGATCATCTTCCCTTCACAATTAACAACTGACTAAAATACATTGCGATTGTACCAAAACAGTATGGCACTGTATATCGTAGGACTATTCTTAATTCTATGATCGTCGGTAAGGGTTGTATATTTAAAATTAATTAGCTAACAATTTTTTATTCAAATCAGAGGGGCACACGTGTAACATTCTATAAGCAGTGCATGGTGAGTGCATGGTGGTGCAGTGAAATTATAATTATTGGGAAATCATACTCGCCACAGTATCGAGTGGTTTTTTTCTATCTATAATTATTATACAACATTATTTTTTGGTATGTGTATTTTTTTGTACATACAAAAATCTGGATTTCTCCCGAGGGGAAGTAGGTATATATTTTTTATCAATATTCCTACAGAGATGAGGTAGAATATCAATACATAGATGGTGCTCCAACACGCTAGTGAAAGCTTTCTCATTTAATAAGATATATACAAGAATCAAAATGATACCATTGTCGATATTCGCTAATAAGCGGAATGGGGAATGTTGTACGTAAAGTGGCCACTCAACCCAGCCAATGACAGGTCATAAGCCCTGTAAAC
Organism: Micrasema longulum; assembly: GCF_059751315.1. NCBI lineage: Eukaryota > Metazoa > Arthropoda > Insecta > Trichoptera > Brachycentridae > Micrasema > Micrasema longulum. The sequence goes on from NW_028278041.1 coordinate 1,010,267, forward strand.
GCTCGAATATCGATAATCCTGAATTTGAAAAAAAAAAAAAAAAAAAAAAAAAAAATTCTACCTCATCTCTGTAGGAATATTGATAAAAAATATAATTATTATATTACCCATATTAATAACTATCATTATAGATATGGTATAATGATTCAATATTGAAGCCAGAACAATTAAATTCCGATTTGAAATTAGTGTGGGTAAATTATCCTACAATTCCCTTCAAGCAAAATAAAATCATTAAAATTCAGAACACAAAAAGCTCATGAGTCATGACAATTCTAAAAAATGTGCTTTTGCCTGTTCCGTAAAATTATGTAAGAAAGTAATTCAAATAATAAAAAATTTAAATTTTCAAAAAGATATATGTGTTCTACATAGTCTCCGATTCATTTTCAAGTTGTAGCAATCTGTGTAACTTATAACTGATAATTTCATATTGAAATCTCAAATTATTTCAAATTTTGTATTTGAATGTTATAAACACATAATGATATTACTACGTTTGGATTAAAACAATTCTTAATTATATGGTTGAAAGATTTATTTTTTATTTAACTATTTTTAATACGACATGTATAAATTAATTAATAGTATAATTAATTAACGCAAGTTCAAATTAATAAATATCCGATTCCCGAGGGGCCGTTGGTTGGTGTTTTTTCTTCGGAATCCAGTGTGTCCACGAGGATCTGGCAGAAACTTCATTTCCAACATCAGAAGATTCGGTTGGCGCATCATAACTTGTCTAAAAACAAAATTTGTTATTGGATAATTTAATAGATATACTTTTTCTTTAAGAAAAAAAACTATAATCTGGACTTGAACAAATCACCAAACTACTGAGCTGAGGTATGTTTAAATAATATATTTAATTATGTATTAAAAATACATATATATATTACCCATAATCCCAAAAACCCAAAAACCCAATCCCAAAAACTATGAAAGAGATTATTTTTTTATCATTACAATAATAAAATTTAACAAAAAAAATATTTACCCTTGTATGAAGTGTTTGCGATACCCATTGGTCTTCTCTTGATACTTTTTTTTGTTGTGATTTTCTTCTAAACCACTCCATCAACACAATAGTAAGGCATAAAATTATAAATATTGCACTAATTAATCCATATAGCAGATACTTTTTGGATTCATTGCCTATTAGAAATGGTAAGCTGACACACAATGTAATAATAATAATTACTATAGTTATAAAAATACCCCATTTATAGAGACCTTTTGATTTCACTGAAAAAAGTTAATGTTTACTAGGATTATTGTGTACTTCATATAAAATTGGTAACCTAACATTTTACAGCTTATTATAATATCTGGGATTTCCAAATTGCAATTCGTAAAACAAAATTCGTTTTTAATTTGACATACCTTGTACATCACCAGAGTACATATTGAAAAACAGACTTTATTATTTAATTTGATCAAAAATAAAAAATAAAATCAATAGATTCACTTTACTGGGAATCATTATGTGCATACTTTTGTCACCACAGTAATTTCTGTTTCTACCTTCCTGATAACAGTTAGATAGGGGACACTGATACTGTGAAATTAGGAAAACACATTAATCACATAATCACCAATGTACACATTGATAGGTGTCTACTCGCTCCTAATGTAAAAAATGGGTAAGAACTTAAAAAAATACAATTAAAAGTTTTATTGATTGAAATTTCTTGATAAACTCGAGTTCATTTATCAATTATTTTAATTTGATATTAACTTCTAAAGTGAAAGAACGTTATAAACCAGTATACACGGCGCATTTATTTCACATGGGGGTGTTCTAGAAAAAATAATATAAAATGCTCGAAGGGGACCTCTCTATATCCAGGCCGGTGAAAAATAGTTCTATGTGGAATAGAACCAGAACCTTGGACGAGCGTTTTCGACTCGGTAGCTGCTCTTAGGTAAAATTTCTGAATAAGAAAATCAAGTGGAGATAAGTCCGCCTCGTAGTGTAGTGGTTGGCACGTTCGTTTACCATTCTTGAGGTTCTGTGTAAGATTCCTAGCAGGGTGGATGTGAAATATTGATGTTGTTGTTATTGGTTGTTCAAACTGCAATATTTCATTGTTCATAGACTGGCACCTGAAGTGTAAGACTGATCACTTTACCTTCTTGTAACAGATGATCGAAATAACAAAAAAAATAACAACGACAAATCATCACGCCGTTTCTCTGTAAGGGTAGGCAGAGATCTCGCTTCATACATCTTCTCATGCACGCACGCCGATTATTTCGACTTTTGACATGTCCATCTTCAATTATTTGTTGGATTTGGTCATGCCATGTCTTTCTCGGTCTTCCTTTATTTCTGCATCCATCAACATTCGTATTGTAAATATTTTTTGCCGTTATTTAGCTGTCCATTCGCTCTACATGTCAACTAACGAAGAGCTCCTTTCTTGATTTTGTCGATAATCTCAAAATTCGTGCATGTATCGAACAGTCATACCACACATTCGCCTGAGAGATCTCACGTTGACAGCATTAAGTCAACTTTCATCCTTGTTTTTCCAAGTCCATACTTCGCTTGCATACATCAGGGTCGGGAGCAGGACCAGGAGTCCACCAGGACAGGTACCTATGGGGTTTTCAAAATTAATTACCTTGTGTAAACTAATTTTCGATGGAGGGGTTTGAACCCCCTAAACCCCTCCCTTTTATATACGTCCTTGCCAGTATGAAATAATAGTAATTTCACCAACAATATTTTGAGTATATCCAACTTTTTAAACAAATGGTAGATTTGACCCCCTATATTAGAATTGACATCTTACAACAATGTTCTGCATCTCTGTTGTAATATAATATGTATATCTTTTTAAACAAATTGGATTAGATTAGTTTAAGATTACATGTTCAGAATAAATATTTATGATACAGATAAAATGTTATTCTGGAATAATGAATAAGTTTGCATTACAATAGGCTAGGGTGCCAAATTACATGGGTGAATTATAGAATACTCAAGCTAGAGATAAATCACATTGATAGTTGTTTAATTGTAAATCAATCCTAGGAACCTTATGCGTTAAGCAAGCATCTTAGTCATTATATAAAAAAAAAATGTTTACATAAAATCTGTTATCTGAGATTTGTCTTCTGAATAATTACAAAATTAGAGCAAAAGCTGCCTGTGCTCAAAACATAACAAAAAAAATATTGTAGGGCAGTAATAAAACTTTTAACGAAAGATTTTTCCATCACTTTATTGCCAATATAGTATTCCTTTTATACAAATCAATTTTATTAACTTTACCATGCACAACTGAGAGGTGATTTTGAAGACCTCGTGTACTTTTAAATCGCATTTCACAGTTTCTACACCGCCAAGGTAATTTCTCATTATGATATTTCATATGGAGATATAGATCAGTCTTAATGTAAAACATTTTAGGGCATTGGGGACACTTTATTATTTTATCTCCATGCCTCCGTAGATGATTTGTGAGACGAACCTTTGTGCGAAATGCTTGTCCACACTGCTCGCATACAAACTTCAGTCCTAAAACAAAAAAAATAAATGGTATTAACCCTTTCCCCGAGTTCAAATGTGATAATTTTATTTATTAGTTTAAACACTTATTTTCTTAGTGACCACTAATATATATATACTCTATACATGATAAACATTTAAGCTACGAACATTTTGATAACAAATTACTCACATATGCTGTGAGCACCGCACAGTAGTGTTGTCATAGGCGCTCACAGACGTATGTGAGCACGGCGGTGAATGAATTAAAGATTTATTGACTCTGAATTGAAGGTATCGTTGTAATGACTTGAATTAACTAGTAGGCGGGAATAAAGATAAACAACAAATTAATTATTAGAGTTAAATACTTGTTAGTTAGTTACCTATATGACTGTTAGCAATGTGCATTTTTAAACTGCTATCAGAATAAAACATCTTGCAGCATTTGCTGAATGAGCAAGCTATGGTTGGAGGCCCAACGTGACTTAGTTCATGAGCAGTTAAAAGATATCGCTTTTGAAATCGCCTACCACATTTCTAGAAAAAGGGAAAACATATTATGATAAAAATATAAACTGTATACTGCATCCATCGAAGACCATTCAAATTACCTTGGAAATAATAAAAAAATCATTGAATTGTTCAATTATTGCGCATGTTTACATTTCTAATATAAAAATTTTAATTCCATCTCATAAAAGTACTAATAATGAGTAGCAGTATATTGTTTTTAATGTTAGCTGCCTCCAAGGAGCCATGGCCAAAGATAATCGTGACCCAGTTTTGTACCATATTTTACTTTTGTTGACAACAATTTATTTATTTATTAGGTATTTCATTGATGAAAAGTTTACACGATTTAGTAAGTAAAATATACCATAAGTCCATAAATGCACAAATAATATTTGGCACAGTACATTACACTGTTAAAAGACAAATTTATTATTGTTAAAACTTAAAATAAATTTCTTGCATATTGAAAATACTTTTAATTTTTTTCCAAACTTGTCATACTTGTTGAGAATCAGAAACAAAACATTTCTTTGTAGTAACTTTGTTATTGTAGCATAAAAAATAAATACATATTGACCAATTGTTGTTGTTTTAGAAGTTATTAAGTTGTCAACGGGTCAATGGAAAATCGTACCTCACAAATGAATCTTTCTGGTTCGTGAACACAAGTGATATGTCTATTGAGGTTATGAGCAGCCATGAACCCTTTGGAACATATTTTGCAAATGAAAGGTCTCTCTTTGGTATGTTGTTTTCTCACATGATGCTCCGCTTTGTAACGGTGGGAGAAAGTTTCATTGCAAATAGTACATTTGAAGAAACCGTTGAAAGGTATAATATAATTTGGTGAAGTGCTTTTGTAGGTTCGTCCACAGTTGTTTGTTCTAGAAAAAAAAAACAACTGTCAAAAGTATGAGTACAAAATTAAATTAGGCTTATTATAATTTTTGGAGACCAAATAAGGAAGGGGAGGGGAGCATTACACAAAGCCATTTTTTTAAGTGCAAAACCCTCGGCCTGGGCCCTTAATTTACTCCAAGCACAAGTGATCGCAATATGAGGGCAAAAGCGCAACTGTGCAGACCGTCAAGTCATAATAGCCCTTAAAGGATTAATTCCGAAAGGTCAAAGGCGAAAGCAGTCAGCGAGCAAAGGCAGGAGCAAATCGGGGAAGCGAAGATCTGAGAGAGCAAAGAGAGAAACACTTGAGTCACTTGTCGTGACGGAACTAACCATATTTTTCAATGCACAAATTATAAAAGTGCTGGGGAGATGGAAAAGAGAGATCGCATGCTCGTTCCCCTTACTAAAATGTCCTGGATCAGAAAATGAACACCGTTCTTGAGTCCAGCACCTAGCTTACATAAAGTGGATAAATACATGAAAATAATATGCATTTGGCTTTCAAGTCAAATGCATATTATTTTCTGCTGTATGTAAATGCATGTATTTATCCACTTTATGTAAGCTAGGTGCTGGACTCAAGAACGGTGTTCATTTTCTGATCCAGGACATTTTAGTAAGGGGAAAACGAGCACGCGATCTCTCTTTTCCATCTCCCTAGCACTTGGAAATAATATATTAAATTGCAGTATGTCTGAAACATAATTATTTAAAAATATATTTTTGCATTTGTAAGGTACCTACCTAATTTAAAAAAAAAAAAAAAACAACAGCAAATTAAGCTAAATTATTTAGATAATTAGGTATATTAGATGAATTTCAAAGGAAGCAAAACTGATATTTCCAGTGTAATTGCTGTATAGCGAGATATTCTTCGGAAAAATAAGTTTTTTATCAAAGTAATAAGAAATAAGTGAATCAAACTTTACTTGGGTGAAATGATAAACTACTTTTACTTTTCAGTGAAAAATAAGAATATTTTATTACTAAACAAAAATACTAAGCAGAAAAACTATTTTAACAAATTGCACCGCTGGGCAAACCATAATATTCAACAAAAAATATTATTTTGGATAATGTTTTCATACCTTGTAACTGTTTCTTTGCATTCGGTTTCTTTATATAACTCAGTTTCTTTAGATAACCTATTTTGGTAAGCTTCATCCAATAAATCTTTTCGGTTTAATACTTTTAATAATTCCTTTTCGGTAGCTAAATTTGGATCATTAGATGTTTGGCTATCTGAAGATTCAGTATCTATCAACCATTCAATATCTGTACATCCTTCAGTATTAACACTACTTTCAATCTCTTTCTTAATAACAGGATTAGCTATGAGATCTGAAAATCATCAAAAACAAGATAAATTATAAAAAATGAATCTAGATATAAATTTCTTTAAAAAATATTTTAGGATTGAATAGAAAGATGAGTGACAAGGTTAAAAATGAGTGAACATTTTTAAACTGATGATATATTAAAGAAACAAACTTTTCAAATGACTCGTATATTTGTGCAGTAAACTGATTTCAATAAAATTAAACACAAATTGTATGTATCTTTTTTTTTTGGAAAACAAATATTACTACCAAGAAACCACAACTCGAAAGTAACATTGGCATTATCAGATAATCAAGTTTTACTTCTAATCAACAATAGCGATATTTTATACGAAAAATAATAATTTCATAATAACCAGAAAACTAATAAGAATTTAATTGTTTTTTCTAACGGCAGAATTTTAACATTGCTGTGTGCTGTTTCTAAGTTTCTATTAATGTTTTTTGTATGTATATTTTTGCACCACAACAGGCCAGGAGGTCCAATTACAGAGGTGAAAATAACAGTACACAGATTACCCAGGCTTGAAAAAAAAAACACTTAATAATCCTAGCACCTAGAACCTTCCATGCACGAGTCAAGCGTCTTAACCACTATTCCACGCAGGTCATAATTTAATACTTTATTTCGTTTTTAGTAGGTACTATTTCATTATAATTTTTTTAGATAGATTTTCAAAATAAAATTAAATATTATTTGTCTCCGTGCAGTAAGTGATATGTGACAACAAAATATACAATATATGTATTTACATAAAATGCATCATGAAATTGATTTTAACTGCATAAAACAACTACCAAATTGGATTGATTCATCTCTTAGAATGACTGATTTTGTATTGTCTGATATTAGGTTGTTAGCATTTGATTCCCAAAACTCATTCCAATCTTTTTTACAAGAAGAATCACTGTAGGTTTGTAACATTTCTTGGGTAGCAAGGTAAGTTTTCCACATGTCCGATACATTATATACCAACAACCTAATTTGCTCAGTGCATTTCTTGCAAGTATTTTGTATCTTCATACTGTCAGTACTATTCTAAAAAGCATAAAAGAATAATGTTATTACAAAGAGAAACGAGGTTAAATTGAACTCGATTTAATGCTTTTGTTCAAAATTAATATGGACCTCTTTTCTTGATATCCACTGAAATTCTTCAAATATTGTATTTTTACTTAAATCATCAAGATTCTCGCTTAGTACACCGCATAAGCCACATATTTTAGAAATTGTAGTCTGCAAACTGAAATTAGTTTCCATCATCGATCAATTAACACAAAGTTTAGATAGTATAAATTGAGTAGGTATGTCAATACGATATAACGTTTTTCAATATGACGTTTTAAGACGAATTATGATTTTTGAATTCACGATCGATATTTTAAATTTACAATAATATTTATATTTACATCGCGATTACTGCGAATCACAAGAATTCAACTTGATAATAATGATAATGATAATTGATGATAATCTTGACATTTCCTAGTGTTGCAAGTTGCATATATACTTAAATAGCAAGATGTGTATAATATATATACAGTGATTTTCAATCTGTGGGTGCGGGTACGAGCAAGGCAAAATAAAAAAAATGAGGAATGAAACCCGGCGGCGCATCCTAAGGCCCCTAAGGGGAGGGAGGGGAACGCTAGATCTTATTATCGTCTACACTGGACAATACAATAGAAATAACAATATTGTCTTGTATCAGCTCCGTGAACGGCTTCGACCGCGTAAAACGAAATGCTGGGACAATAATAAAATTTTGCCGTAGTTCACGGGTTCACGAGCGCTGTAAAAATGAATACGCGACAACGTTTTTTACATGCGAGTTCGCGAAAAATATGATTTATTTTATATTAGTTGTCTCATGCCCAGCCTTCGTACAGGTTGGGCGTGGAATATAGTTCCTCTCTCCATATCTGACTTAAAATTCAAAGATATATGTTCTAAATTGTTTAAAAAACATTAAGTTATTATTTGTAAGTTGTCTCAATGTGGGGATGTGTTTTGAACAAAGGGTGAAAAAAAATAACTATTTATTTTACATCATTGTGTTACGCTTAACGCTTTATTCTAAACTAAAATATGTGAAAAATGGTAATAACTATTCAAATTTAATTTTATGATTCTATTATTATAGATCATAAAAATGTATTAATGTAAACAAGTTTAAGAATCTATTTATTTGTAATTTGGAAGTGCCTAAATTGAACTATCTGAAACACTACCGACCTGTCATAATAAATCATTATAACAATGATAATACATCGAAAACAGTGTTTCTTAACAGTAGATCACTAACCATTTGTCTAATAGACTACTGGCACCCCGTTCTTTTGCTGTTTCTATACGTTCCCTCCGTCCACCTCCCTGCTCATCGCTAGAACCTTCGTAAATAGTGAAATTTTTACCCACGTGCATTGATTGCGGACGCAAGATCAGTATATATCGCGTAATCGTGGTCTGACAAGAAAGGTTGGTAGTTTGTAATTTTTTTATCCTTATATTTTTACGTATTTCATTAAACGTGTGATGTCCTAAACTTTCAAATTATTTCAAACTGTAATTTCATAAACAGGGTTTAGATTTCTAACCGATTTTGAAAAAACAGTTAGAAAAAACTTAATGATAATGTCAAAATTACAATATAAAATTAATAATGTAAATGGGGGCTAGGTTTCATACTTTCTATTCGCTCTGTAGCTGCAAGACGTGCTGTAATCTAGCTCTTATCTCTTATTAAATTATATTTGAATTGAAAACGAGGAACTAGAATCCCAATCGTCCATGCGCTATGTAACTGCAAGACGTGTTGAGATATTTATTATACAGCACCCTTGAGGTGATTATAAATTATTAAGATGAACAATAAGATGTATTTGAATTGCAAAAGATTAAACTGAACAATTCTGCCAACATTTTCGGCAGAAAAATGCGTGGGAGTGACACGTACACGTCGAGCGAATGGCTATTGTCATAAATTGATTATGGATGAAAAACTCTTATTTGATTCCCATATTCAGACGTCTATAAATAGGGCTTACAGAAATCTGGGCTTTATTATACGCACCACTAGACCATTCAAAACAACCACATCCCTCAAAATCTTATATAATGCATACGTTCGCAGCCATCTTGAGTTTGCATCTGTTGTTTGGAATCCTCGATATACAATTTATATATCACAACTAGATAGAATACAGAATAGATTCCTTAAACTTCTGGATCGTAAATCTCTTACATATTTTGACTCATATGAAGACTCTTCTTTCTTTCATAGTTTAACTTCTCTAACTAAACGTAGAAGCATTTCTGATCTGTCTTTCCTCTTCAAAATTTTAAACAATTTTATCGATAGTCCATATCTCTTGGAGCGTATTTCAATCAATTGTCCCGTAAAGTCAACACGACAAGTTATTTTTTTTATAATTTATTGCCCAAAAAAAATATGTTCAAAACTCGTTTATTTATCGTAGCTGCTCCAAATTTAATTTACTTTGTCCCCGTTTAAGTATTTTTAATACAAAATTTTGTGACTTCAAAAAAAAACTTTTTGAAACACTGTAAAATAAAACATGTGTCAGTGTGTAATAAGTTTCTTCTTCTTCTTCTAGTGCCTTGCCGGGTTTCCCCAACGTTGGCGATCACTATAGCGAAAGCATATGTATCTGTCGTGAGCTTATTAAGTTTAATAAGTTTATGTTCCTTTAATTATGTTTGTTTTGTTATAATATCAAAATTTTGAATTGGTCAACTATATTATGAAAATCCCTCTCTTCCACTCCTCCATTCTATTTCCTCATCTTTTTCAGAGCTCTTTTTTTTCTCATGTCTTATATAATCTATTATATTTCTCTTTACTGTGTAACATGTTCTCTCATTGTATTTGTGAAAAACTTTAACTGGATGTATGTATTATTTTTTATATTTTGTATTCTTATATAACAACTGTTGTTTTTCCTTAATAAGTAAAAAAATAAAAATAAGCTCCTGTCGTCCTGTCCGTACGCGTTCACACGAGGACAATGCGGCCACATACAGTGGTAAGGGTAATCATTGTATAGCAAAGATAGCAGTGGTTATCAGCTTTTTTCTACTCGTCGGGGGTCGCGTATTCAAAAAGGTTGAAAAACACTGATATAATAGAACATCATACTAAAAAATACACAAACGTTTGACAGTAATTTTATTTTTTTACTCTAGCAAGCGCGTGTCCATGTGGTTTTGACTTTTGACGTTTTAACCGTGTATGGATTTGACTTTTGACGTTTTGTTTCATAAATCTTTTTTTTATTATTAATTCGTTCAGTACTGTACCAAAATGTCTGTACCGGTGCAAGGTACTAATTATAAAGTTACCGAGGTATTTAGCAAACAAGAAGCATATCCACTTATTATTTCATTTCAAAACGGAAATCTGCAGCAAACCGGGAAAGTCGAATGTGAAGCTGGAATATATTCTGATCCCTCTTCGAAGAAACCTAAAAATAATGCTATAATCGCCCTAAATAATATGCTCTACGTGGGTCAAGAAAACGATGATAATGTGTGCCGCAACCTCATTGTCGCCAGGAATAGAAACACTGGCGCTGTTAGACTAATAGAAGTCGGTAATGTGCTAGTCAATGCCCTACCAGAATCAGAACAAAAAGAAAATCGTGCTGAGCCACTCGATTTTACGGATGCTCGGCGGCAGTTGGGGGAAGCCTTTGGATCTAAGCGTCAAAAAAGAATGTTGGAACAATCCAAAAAAATGAAGATCGACATTGACACCATGAAAGATCAATTAGAGAAAACTGTAAATGAGAATCAAATAGATGTACTGGATATATCTCAACACGAAGTGAACACGGTATCTATGTTAGGCAAGTACGCTCCTCCGATTAATAGGGATGCATCGAACATTAAAGATATTTATGATATTAATGATATTTTAAATAAAGAACAAATGGAGTCTCTGAAGGATACTGCCACAGCTGTTTTAGAGGATGAAAATTATGAAATAGAATTGTCAGAGTTTATTGCAAATGAAATTTCCTTGTTAAGGGCATCACCAAACGTTGATAATGTGAAAGTGTGCTGTATGTTGCTTTATGCAAATTGCATAATGAAATACCTCAAAGATCCGTACAACAATATTCGAAATACAAAATATGTTGTTTGTAGTTATTCCGAAATGATTGACAAATTTATATTTGATTCTTTTTCCATGGCCAGCGATAAAGGAAGAACACGCCCAAATTCATTAAAAGATAAAGCTATGTGTTATCTCATCGTTGTTCTTCTATTAGCCAAAAATTATTGCATAAATGATGCCATGACTTTAGGCAAGCTGAGTGCTACAACATTGCCCAAGCTGTCTCAAATGGCTAAAGTTGTCGGGGCTCATGTGATCAAAGATCAAAATAATGCTACAATAGTATTAAAATTACCACTGGCCCCTCCACCATCTCTCATGATGAATAAGAGAAAGAGATAAAGAGTATTTGCTAGCACAAACCATAATTTTAAAATTCAAAATACACTCTTACCAAATAACAAACCATCTGTTTTATTCTTTTTTTTTATCATCTGAATTGGATAAACATATCATAAACTCCCATTGCAATAAGAATAGACTAAGTTGGCTACTATCATCATGTATCCATAAATTAATTCAATAAACTGCAATATTAATTTATTTATTGGTCTCTGGATAAGTCCAACCTCCAGCCTATCTTTCTTAAATAATTAAATATATAAAGTTGCGAGCATTTGAAATGATTTAGTTTAAAGACATAGTAACCTATTGTCCAATTAGTAATAAAATGCATTGAAAACAATTTTTTATTTAAAAAATACTTATAATATTATAAGTATTAATATTAGAAATCGAACACTGATTTGATTCTACTGAACACTTTATTTTATTTTTACAAATATAAAAACAAAAATACTTGTTAAAAGTCGGAATAATTGTTGTGTGTGCATTAGTGTAGAAGTAGAAGCACGCACAAATGTAGGAGGAGCGAGATCTTTATGAAAACATAAAAGTTAAATAGCATTCTACCCTTTCTGCCTACCATGGTCTGTTTGTTTGAAAATATCTTTTTATGTTTTTTGCTTTTTAGTGTTTCTATATTCATTTGAAAATAGTCTGTTAAAATAGCTGCCAGCACTTTTTATAGTACCAGTCCTATTGTAGTGGACAGACAGAAATTTTAACTCTACCTCGATGCTTCCCCTAAAACTTTTTGATTTGTGAGACTTTTTAGGTAATTTTTTCAAATAGTACAAACATTTTAAATGTACCTAAATATCATATCGAATTGTGGTTCTGTGGCCGATGTTGCGGGTTCCGAGGTTCGCACCGACTCTACCCCAACTCCATTTTCTAATAGAGAGTTATTTATAACTCTTTGGAAATGTCCCCAAATTTGAAATATTTGGGTATCATTGAAAGCGCAAATAATTGGACTGTGACAAATAAAATCAGAACTTCTAAAATATTTGGTTTCGACCTACATTGTATTATATTATAATAATATGCACCTTATATTTTGCTGCAGCATTATGATTTGAGGGTATTATTTGCAAAGACGGCTACAAGTATATTGGAACGAGCTGTGTATTCTCAATAATTATGATATACCTTATCTTACTACTTATTCCAACTGCGGTTTCAATAATAAATGATAGTTGATCATTAGATATGTAATTTATAATTGAAGACGTGAGTGAATGAAGGTGTTATGTGACAAAAACAATATCTGTGGTTAAATTTCTTTTTTAAAGTTAATCAGCCTCGTGGTTTAATGATCAGCGCGTTTGCCTACCATGCAAGAGGTCTCGGGTTCGATTCCCGACATGGTTGATATGAAATATTTATTTAAAATGCTGTTTTTACACTAGAATGTTTTATAGTACCTGGACTGGTACATGAATTGTAGGACTGATCATCTTACCTTCATATAACAAAAATGATTTTTGAATTTATTTACTCATACACTGCAAAATAAAATATCTTAATTCATACATATAGAAATAATAAAAATAAAAAGGTAAAATTTGGTATATATAAAAATAGCACATAGGTACACATAATAACCAGAGAATAATATGTTAAAAAAGTAAGAGAATTCATTTATCTATTAAGGAAATCATACAGTCTTTATAGAAAACAAGGTACAAAAGAACAATTAAAAAAAGTAAGACCAATTACAGATTTCACACTAATTTATTATGAATGCAGGAGGAGAGGGGAAAAATAACTGAATTCTAAAAAAGTAAAAATATGAATATTAAATAAAAAGTACATAATTTTGTGACAAAAAACTCCCTCAGAGAATGTTATATGTCCAAAGTAATATTGTTTAACATAGAGATAGCCCTTCCAACAGGCATAACCATTGGCAGGTTGGTCCTGTTTATTGGAAGGTGAAACAGTCTATGCTGACGCTGTCTAAGGTAATTATCCGGAACATAAAAGCTAATGCTCCGCATAATTTCAGGGTCATCAATAATACTGCGCAACAGTCTAAAGAAATGCGTAGTTAAATACACATTCCTCCTCTTCAAACTGCAGTAAACAAGCTTTCCCTGAAGAAACTCAGAGGGATAAAGCCATGGATAATAGCCGCACTCCCTCATGTAGAGAAACTGAAGAAATTTCTTCTGAACTCTCTCCTTTTCTGAATTTTCAAAGAAGTGATTTTAACCAATTATAAACGTTATCAGATAAAGAAAGATATTAAAAGGAAGGTGAACGTTGCACTAAAATCAGCAATTCAGTTCATAATTAGCAATTCAGTTCATAATTAGTAATTCAGCCTGGTGCCGACATTTATGCATGAGAGTGAGGTATGGAATGAGAAAAACAAAGATAAAAGTAAGCTGATAAATACAATCTCTCAGGCAAATGTATGCTAAAACAATATATTAAAGGTGAACATGTGAATTTATTTATTACGGATATGGCCTTAGTCAATTACAACGGTTACACGAAGAAACATAAGAGTATATGCAAGAAACTGAACAAAAAGAACATAAAACTATGTAGCAAAGACAAACAAGGGCAATACAATAACGCTATACAATATATTCATAAACATGTAAGATTTTGAGCTTAACCATGCCAATCCATCTTCATCCACTGTTTTAGTGGCGATGAGATCTATGAAAAGTCGGAAGATATATTCCAAAAAATTCCAAGTTGTGTGACAAATTGACTAATCTACACGTTCTGGACATTGGGGCATAAAAACAAAAGTTCCTATTAGTAGATTGAATAAATAGCAGATTTTGATTATGTCGAGATTCTTGCATTATATAAGGCTGAGACAAACATTATCGACTAAATCAAGATTCTTGCAATATGATGGAGTGCTGTGTTGGTTTGGACATGTAGAGCGAATGGATGGCAAAAAAACAGCTCAAAGGATTTACCATGCGAATGCATGTTAATGAATTAAGAAAATTAGGATGACCGAGAAAAACATGACTTAACTTTCAGAAGACTGTCATTGATAATGACGACTGCCACATAATTTGTCATTCAAGTCAAAATTTAGGCAAAAATTGATTTTTGTTTTTCACTCACACTTTTGAATAGTATTATGTGCATGTGACAAGCATGGAGAAAAAACGTACCTAATAAAAAATCGACGTTGATTTCAAAATTTCTACATTATCTCTGTATCTACTCATTGGTTTAGTATTAAAAAAATCACTTGTCTGTCAATCAACCAATAAAAGGCCGGCATTTGGGTCACGTGGCTAATAATCTGTCATTGCTGATTGTGACCAAATCAGCTTAGTTTTATTACGTAAAAAATTGTTTAGCGCAAAAGCAAAAAATTAGCCGCAGACTACCTACCTTAGTAAAAAAAAAAATTCAAATCACCAGATGACCGTCTTTGTTATTACGCTACCCATTTATAGTTGGAAGTTTTATTATTCAATGGAAGAAGTTGAAGAATAGATTTAGTTTGTAAATTTACGTAATATAATGGCTAATATTACCAAACGTCTTGCAGCTACAAAGCGCATGGAGTGATGAAATTCTACCAACAAAAAACATTTTTTTTTTAATTCAGCAAAAATAAAATGATTTAATAATGTCACTTTATGACATGTGCAGTGAGATGTATCATGTAACTTTATTATTGTTTTTTAATATATTTCTAAAAAAGAAACATGTCTTGAATGCTTTTTTTTTACGTTTAAGCATATAATTAAGAATAGTCCAGAAACCACGGACTCCGTGGTGTAGTGGTTAAGACATTTGGCTCACACATGGAAGGTTCTGGGTTCGATTCCTGGCGAGAACACAAAAATTAAATGTGATTTTCTTAACGCTGGTCGTACCGTGCTGTAATTCACCACTGTAATTGGGCCTCACGGCCTGTTGTGGTGCCAAAAAAAAAATCGGCCTTGTAGAAAAGTCCTGGGATTAAATATAACAGTTTAAATAAAAAAAATAAAAAGAAAGGAATTCTCTCCATATTTTTATGTATATGGCAATGTGTTGATCATCACTATATGACTTTCGGATTCTGAAATACCATTCTTGACATAACAAGATTCCAGCAAGTTTTGTTAAAGCTTGTCTCTTCAAATTTGTCATAACAATATTCCAGCAACTCTTGATAAAAACTTGTCGCGTCAAATTTTCATTTTCAACCTTCCATCAATCTTAAATCAAGTTTGTACCAAGTTTCACTGCTATCTGGGGTATATATTATATTAAATACTAACATACTAACTTGTACATATTATATTACTAACACATGTGTATATATGTAAAAAAAAAACAAAAATACTCGACACTGGCCAGAACACCCTAGTTGAGATGTGAAAAGGCCATGAAAATACGAAGAAGAAGAATGAATTCACTCGACTACAAATAGACCAATAGGCGTGCGTTAAATTCATTCGACTACAAATAGACCAATGGGCGAGTCTCACGCCGACTATCGAATGAATTAGTAATTTCCAAACTAATGAATTCACTAGACTACAAATAGACCAATAGCCGTGCGTTAAATACATTCGACTACAAATGGACCAATGGGGCAACGGGCGAGCTTTACACCGACTACTTTCATCTCCAGCTAATTCGTTATGACGCAATGGGCGCTGGGGTCTGGCGGGCGTGATAGTTGAAATAAAATGCTTTTGTTTTTTGCAGTTATGTCAGCACAGATAAAATAAAAATGTATATTAATATAATTAATATATAAAGTGCATCATTTTACAATAAAAATAAAATAAAGTGACGTTTGTTTATAGATCTGCTGCTAGCCTATTTGTGTACTTAATAATAATAAAATTTATATCAAATCCATCCGATCTGAAATATCAACACAATAACAGCTGATTGTAGTTTTACATGCGTGACCTAAAGTATATACTCTAAGGACCTAAACAATAAATATGAAACAAAAATATTTTAATTTTCATCCTTTCTTTGGCAGATAAATATTAGGTTATGTAAAGTAACGATAACCACAGACTATAATTATACCCATGTAAATATTCTAAATACCATAAAGTAAGGATCATGGTTTACATTATTATTATTTCCAAAGTTAAAAAAAACAAACTGACGTACCTAATGTTTGGATAATTTATATAGCGCCATCACCTCCTATGTAGGTTTATAATTTGTTGCTCTACGGGTGGTATTTTTTAATTTTCAACCCATGTCTCCATTTTCCCATTTGTTTGTTTGAAAATCAGTATTAAATTGTTTTTAAAAAAAAAGTTTTTTAAATTACTTTTTTATTAGGGTTACATACAATAAACACATGACTTTTTTATATTCACGTCCCGGCTTTCTAGAAATGAAATCTGTATTAGAACGTGACTTATGTTTTTCATATGATATTATTAGTTTGAGTAAAATAAAAATTCAAAACATGTGAAAATATTCTAAAATGGAACCAACTCTAAGTTTTCATACAATGTAGGTATCGTATTTTGCTTATTTTCATATTGTTATTCCTTGATATTTGTGTTGTTTTTAATTTTAATTTTGTAAATCTATGTCACTTGTTTTTGGCCGATGTTATCACATTTTGGTAGAAGGCTCTTTTTCTTATGAAGGAAAAAAAAGTACTTAGCATTCCAAAAGCATGGATATTTCTCCTGAAAAACGGAGTTTGTCTTTGAATAAATTTCTGTGTCTATTGTCAATGGTATACCGGAAATAAATGATTCATTCGAATGATTAATTCGATTATTTCCTTCATTCGATTACTAATCATTCGATTAGTAAATTTAGTCGATTATTTCCATCTCTAGTTGCCAGGGTAGTAAATTTTTTTACCTTACTTTGCTCATCTAATGAAAATTGGACCTTGGATTAAACAACTCTGTGCAGTACATTTGACTGACATTATCTTCAAAACATCAAATATTATTTAGCATGATATAAAAATAACCGTTTTATGTAAAATAAAATTTATTTTATATTTTAAGTTTAAAGTTCATAAATTCAATTACTCTTATTAAATGACCTTTACTTATCTACTCTGTTGTGTAAATCAATATTTCCGCGTGCACAATAAAATTTTAGAGAAATTAACCGATTGCATTTTTTAAATCTTACATTTGTGTTATTATTATATTTTTTCCCACCTTGCAACATGACGCGGTGACATTACGAATGTGCGCGGTGAAAGTGGAGCATAGAGAGGGCATTTTTGGGCACAGTCCGATGTATTCAAATATGATTCTACGCTCCTTCTGGACTATTTATTTGTTTATTTATTTATTTATTTATTTATTAACGGACATTGTCCATGTATACAATTTATAAGGTTTAAATATTACAATAAAAGAATAGTTTAAAACATTTAAAGAAAAAAGAAAGAAGCATTGACAAACATAAGGGACATCGAGACAAGATCTATATCTATCTATTCTTAATTCTATGCGTTTAAGCTAGGAAAACATTTGACGAACTTTCAGAAAAGCTGGCAATAATCTTGTGTTCAGTTTATTCGAGAAAAAAAAAGTTTTTTTTAAATAATAAAAAAAAAGGTTTTTTTTACAATGACCTTGACGGTGACTACGGTGACTTTCAAAGACATCTTTGAAAACACAGCCAAATTAGAATGACCATAAAATGTTTTCATTTTTGGGTTAATTTTGAAAACTTATATTTTTTTCCGCTAGATCGCCAAATCGAAAAATATTAAGTACCTAGTCGTAGTAGTCTCCCCATTCCCCATAAATTCGAAATGCGTGTCCAGTTCTCTCTATGCTATCAATCATCTAAGAAGTTATAAAATATATCTATGGTATTTATGATATCGTCAGTTGTCAAAGGCGCGTGTTATTTCTTGGTTATATTTATTGCCATTGTAGAGGAGGCTCGACTAAAGAAATATCTTCAATTTAGATTTCAAATGGAAGTTTCTTTATTTGTGTAAGCCACCACATTAAAGATGGAAGGCGATAGCGCATTCGATAGCAAAAAAGCTCACAGGGATAGACATTCTGGTAGGAAAGCAGACAAAAAGAAGGCAAAAAATAAACCGCAAGATGCAAATTTGTCAGACCGACAAAGGAATCCGAAAGCATTTGCAATCAAATCAGCAGTCCGCGCTGAAAGAAGTTTTCGTCGAAAGGAGGACATAATAGCTAAAAAACAGCATTTACCAACTATCGACAAAACACCTCTCGAACCACCCCCGATTGTCGTAGCCGTAGTAGGTCCGCCCAAAGTTGGGAAGACTACCCTCATCAACAATCTCGTCAAAAGTTTCGTCAAGACAAACGTAACGAGCGTTAAAGGTCCAATAACTATAGTGACTTCCAAAAAGAGACGAATTACTCTAATTGAATGCAACAATGATATTAATTCTATGATAGACATAGCTAAATGCGCCGACTTGGTTCTTCTATTGTGCGACGCCAGTTTTGGTTTCGAAATGGAGATTTTCGAGTTCCTAAACATTTGTCAAGTTCACGGAATGCCGAAAATAATGGGCGTTCTTACTCACCTGGATGCTATCAATAATACCAAAACTTTAAAAAGGCAAAAGAAATTATTGAAGCATAGATTCTGGACGGAAGTCTACGCTGGAGCCAAGCTGTTCTATCTGTCCGGAATTTTGCACGGTGAATATTTAAGAAATGAAATAAAGAACTTGTCTAGGTTTATATCTGTAATGAAGTTCAGGCAGTTGAGTTGGAGGACTAGTCACGCATATGTGTTGGCAGATCGGATGGAGGATATCACAAACCAAGATCTCATCCGGAGAGATGCCAAGGTCAACAGAGATGTCGTGCTCTATGGATACGTGCGAGGTGTTCCACTCATGCAGGATTCCATGTTGCATGTTGCGGGTAAGTTAATTATGTTTTTGTATCCTCTTTTAAATATTAAACTTTATGCAATTGGTGGGCTTATTACTAAAGAGTGAAATCATCCAACCAATCGTTATCTGTGTTTTCTCTATTGACGTTAATTAAACTCTGGTACTTAAAATACAGTCTTGTTTAGTTGCAATAACATTTTTCTAATTCTAAAGAATGAAAAAATTATATTCATAATACTAAGAGGGTATTTCACCATCTCCTTGTAAATCCTGATTAGCTTATATGTCCTGCTAAATAGCATTTAAGTTTAAAAACCGATTTCACAATCTCTGATCACAAAAAAATTGTAAATCTCATTTAAATCGTCGCTAATGTTAACTAGAGACATTTCCTCTGTTTAAATCACGTTTAAAAATGACGTCGCTTGCGTTATCGTTATAACAGCACTGCTCAAATTTTTATATCGTCTATAATTGAAATAATTATTTGAGAATCCGAGATTTTATGCTAAATTAGGTTGGTATTCTATCAACAAAATACAATTAAACTCGAATAGAGCTTGCATAAGGAAACGTTATCTGCGCACAATTTCGTAACCTACCCGAGTTGTATTTCGAGTTTTGACAGTTAACAACGGTCAGTAATCAACTTATAACACTCATTCCTGGTAAAATTTGGTCCTTTCTTATGCGTATTATATTGCGTAACATATTTAACTAAAATAAACAAAACTTAAGAAAAACTATGATTATTATCATATTTGATATTAGGAAATTGGAAAAGCTCAAGAGATAATACTAAAGCAGAAAAATAATAACTATTAAAACTTAAGCAAGCTATGAAAGAAATACTATAGATACATTAACCTAAATGCCATAAAAAGTAACCTAAACACATAAAATACTGCAATATATTTAAAACTTATGAAAATCAACAAGATTTAACGTAATCACTGAGGAATGACGGAGTTGTTAGGTGTGCGTGGGAATGTGGATTTTGATGATGTGCAATTTTTGAAAACAAATGCATAGATTTTTAGTCTTACTGTCTTGATTAACTAGTCGAAAGATTGATTTAGCATTATTTCAATGGTGGAATCGGTTGGTTGCAAATATAATTTAAATCAGGTAGCTACTTTTTAACTGACATTTTGTTATCAGGATTTACAAGGAGATGGTGAAATACTCCCTCAGTCAACTTTGTAGTTTTTTTTACTTAGGAAGAGCTTCTTTTAGATATTTTGGTCATAAAGCCAGTAATTATAATGATTATTTGTTCATTATTTATATTGTGTCGATTATTGTCCTTATTTTTTGTATAAAAACTATTTGTATTTACAGGTGTAGGAGACTTAAAGGTAAACGAAATAGGTTTTCTCCCAGATCCCTGTCCACTGCCAGAAGTACAAAAGAAGCGAACGCTTTTAGAAAAAGAGCGTTTGATTTACGCCCCTTTCTCTGGTGTCGGTGGTATTGTTTATGATAAAGATGCAGTTTATATCGAACTTAAGGGCTCACATTCCCACAAAGAAAATGAGGATGAATCTACTTCTGAAAAGAAGGCCATTTTAAAAAGTGTCATTGAACAAAAAGAAACAGTAGATGACCAGATGAAAAATACTGGCTTCAAACTTTTTTCAGATGGTAATGTCATTTATTCAGATATGGTGAATGACACAAATGATCAGGCTGATGATGATGATGATGATGGTCAATCTTTGGATTCTGTTGATGAAATGGATAATGAAGACGTGTCTTCTGGTATTGAAGATGATATGTCAACAAATTCTGACGAAGAAAGTACTAAAGTTGTAAGAAAAATCAAACAATCCAAAAAATATGAGAAGTCTGATTCGGAAGATGAAGATATGGATAATCCTGATTCAGAAAAGTTACCTTGGACTAATGATTTTGATGGAAATGATAACTCTGATGATGATTTTCAAAATAAATGGCGAGAAAATTTGACTGAAAAAGCTAGCAATGCCTTTTTAGAGCGCCAAAATACCACACAAAATATTATGAAATTGGTTTATGGAGTTTTTCATCCCTCAAAAAATAGCTTGAAAGAAACTGATGTTAAAATCAACATGGATTTATCTGATGAAAGTGAATCTGAAGAAATTGGAGGACTATTCAAAAAAGTAACTGAAAAACAGCAGAAGCTGCAAAAGGACAAACAAAATATGAATACAGAAGAATGTTCTTTATTTTATTCATCAGCTCAAACTGTGTCTAAGGATTGGTTAGATACAGAAATTAAACAGTCACTTTTAAACTGCTTTGTCACAGGAAAACGCTCATCAGGAGAAGACGCTTCTGAATTGCTTAAGTTAGATGATGCCAGTGTTGGAGATTCTGATGAAGAATTGTTTGGTGACTTTGAAGATTTTGAAACAGGAGAAAAACATAAAAATGAAAAGGAAGAAAATAGTTTTAAAAAAGCTGGGACTAAAAGATCTTTAGAAAACATGTCCAAGGCTGAAATATTAGCCAAAAAACTAAAGCTCAAAGCTAAATTTGATTCAGAATATGATAATCCCGATGAGCATAGAATTACCGGAGATCACGCATATTATGAAAATTTAAAAGCTGAGGCTCTCAAGCAATCTGAACTCAACAAATCTGTATTTGACGAGTTAGATGACGGACTGAGAGTTGAGGTTGAAGGATTTAGACCAGGAATGTATGTGAGAATGAATTTCAAGAGTATGCCTTATGAATTTGTTAATAACTTTGATGCTACTTATCCTATTTTAGTTGGAGCTTTGAATATGTCTGAAGAAAATATTGGATATGTGAGTTGTAAGGTAAAAAAACACAGATGGTATAAAAAAATACTTAAAACAAATGATCCCCTCATTATATCCATGGGCTGGAGAAGGTTTCAGACCGTTCCGATATTTTCTAAAATAGAGGACGACATGAAATGTAGATATTTAAAATATACTCCGGAACATGTTACATGTAACATGCACTTTTATGGACCAATCACACCCCAGAATACTGGGTTACTGGCACTGCAGACGTTGACTAGTGATACCAATCAGTTGAAGCAGTTAGGATTTAGAATAGCGGCAACAGGAAGTGTTAATGAAATAAACAAATCCACACAAATAGTCAAAAAGCTGAAGTTGGTAGGAACACCTTTAAAAATATTGAAAAATACTGCATTCATTAAAGACATGTTTAACAGTTCGTTGGAGGTAGCCAAATTCGAAGGGGCCAAAATAAAAACAGTTTCTGGAATCCGAGGTCAGATTAAGAAAGCCATAAACAAGCCCGAAGGATGTTTCCGAGCAACATTTGAAGATAAAATTTTACTGAGTGACATTGTATTCTGTAGAACATGGTTTAAAGTCAATGTAACGCAATTTTACACTACAGTAACCAATTTACTTCTGGAAATGGACAATAAAAATATTTGGTCAGGTATGAAAACTTTAGGCCAGTTAAAAAGAGAAAGGAATATCAAAATTGAACCCAATAAAGATTCACTATATGAAGACATTAAACGGGAACCTAAAGTATTCAAACCATTGGTCATACCGAAAAACCTTCAGAAGATTTTACCTTATAAGGATAAGCCTAAAAACAAAGTAATTTCTAGTAAAGCTGGAGATATAACTAAGAATCGCATAGCTCTAGTGAAGAGTCCTCACGAACAGAAGGTATCCAATATTTTGAAAATGGTCAAAACTAACTATGCCAAAAAGCAAGATCAAGCTAAAACTGCAGTATCAGAGAGAATTGAAAAACATAAAAAGGAAATGCAAGTTTTCGCATGGAAAAAGCTGAAACGACAAAAAGAATTAAAAAAGAAAGTTTGCAGGGCACTCAGTAAAATGGGGAAGAAGTGAAATGAAATAGAAAATTATGGATAAAATGTCTAGATTCACATTTAATGTAAAATTCCACTGTTTGTAAAGGGAGAGAAATAAAACAAAGTTCAACAATAGTCAGTCAAATGTATTTATGGCAATTTATTTACACTTCTCTTATTGCAGTGGTTAGGATATTCTGCAACCACTTTCCTCTGAGGTGATTCCCTACACCATATTCCATATTAACATTGACAATCTGTTTTATTATTATATAAATCATTATTGGCGAGACATGTCCGTGTAGTTACATATTATTAAAAATAAATAACAATAAAACATAATGATAGGTACGTTAGATATATGTATAAGCATAACTTACTCGTAAAAGCTACAGTATGGACACTCATTACACATTCATTTACAATTTTACCTTTTGAGATATATGGTTCCGAAACATAACTGCTTCTACATCACCATCTGTCAGAAGTTCTCGACCTTAAAAATGAATTTATCCGTACTAAATTTCTATAATGCACAAATATTATTCAATAAACGGGACTAAGAAGTCGGTTGGTTACATGGGATTTATCAGTTGAATGTAAACACAAGTTTGGCGACTTCCCGCCAGCAAATTCTAATACAAGTTTAGCAATAAACACAGATGACAAACAGCACATACATTCAAGTATAATGAATCACAATTTTGTGCCATAGTTCACATTATTGTTTTATTTGTACTAATTGATAATATAGCATTACAAAGTTAGGGTCTCACTGTCATTAATACTGAGGTTACTTCCGCTTTAAAGAATGTAGTCGGTAATATAACCACCATCACCAACCGGCTGACGTATTCTAAGTGATGCGATAACAATATATTAAAGCTCTTTGCACGCACAAACACCATGCTCACTCTAGCTTTACCATTAAGTTTACGCTGATTGTTTTTAGTCTGTTGGGGACATATTTACAAACAGGTTCAAAATTCCGACAATAATATGTGAAACTAGATGTGATGTGATTATGTAGGTTGGCTTTCCGTTGTAACGGTCCCTAGTATATAGGAAAATGTTAAAGTAACGCCTCAACAACGATAAATCGATGTTTGGCACTGAAAATCACAAGTCTAGTAGTCCGGTAGTATATCCCTTGAGCAATAAAATAAAATCATATTTTCACTATAAACTTACTAATATGTTACATGATATTGTCTATTAATTATAACAACTATTTCCATATAATACACAGGCAATAAAAAATGTACACATTCCTTTGGTCTACATTCTCCATTATTTCAAAAATTAAAAATGGGATTTGGATTTCTCGTCGTAACCCAAATTTGCAATTATCTTTAGTAAAATAAAATACACCAAAATGTTTAGTTGCCCTTAAAGCGAGACTATACAATTACTTTGTTACAATAGCGCGACACGGAAGCTGCTGTCGCCACATAAATATATATCTACAACTCTTCATTCATGGTAACTGATAAATATGACTCGTTCTACAAAATAACACCCAATAAATATTTAAATGGTAATTACTTAACTTTAATGTAATAAAATAATTCCTGTTAGCTTCCATACGTCCTTTCCAATGGTCACTGCTTACAAAACATTTTTACGGTAATTTCTTTAAAATGTTTAATCTGAAAATTACTACTTTTAATGGAAAAAATCAATCACATTTGTAGTTAGTATGTTGCAGTCAAGTCTATACATATTCCAGTGGTTACGCACAATGGTAAAGAAATATTTATTGGTAACCACAGACCATTTCAAGAGGGTTTTCTTATGCCAATAAAATATTTTTTTGTGGATGATTTTAATGAATTTCATTATGTAGAATAAATACCGAAAGCGGAATAATTGAGTGCCACATGAGATTATTTAGTCAGTAAATATTTGATGACCAGCTTTATTTTGACCCTTTAGACTCCATATACAATATTTAAGTGCTGCATCACACTTCTACCATTACACAATAAGACTTCACTTCATATGTACATTTTCATAAAGTAAATTTTGTCTAATGACTAAATCTATGATATATAATAATATGTATGTAAATTCAACAGTAAAATTCTTCCTAATGATGTGGTTACAACCCTACCAACATTCCATGTTGGTCGGCAAATGGCTCTGAACTTTCTTATTTCACATCGCTCTTTTTGTACAGAAATGTGATAAATTTCTTCTATATAAAATTATGTAAATTATATTTTTTGGTTAAATAAAATTATGTGATCAATATTTGGAAGGAATGTAAGTTTATGAAAATTTTTATCTGTACTCGAGAGAATTCACAGATTTGGAAAGAAACGAGAGTTTTGGAATTTTAAACAGTACCTACGTAGGTATATAATAAAATTTATATATACTAAAGGATAAAAAGAAAATAATAAGCAGTATAGTTTAATTGTAATGTAAGTGCATAATATGAATGTGTCGCCGCCGAATAGTTAATTCGGCCACTCAATAGAGCGGCTAGGCTGTTGATTAAATGCTGGCATTAAACTAAACGGCTAGGCCATTTGTTAAATGAATTGAGATAACTCATTGTTCAACATGTTGGCTGGTTGAAAGTTAGCCCTTTGTAAATGGCCGAACCAAAAGCCACTGGGGTTAGGTTAGGAAAGGTTGGGTTAAGTTTAATAATAAAAAAAAGTTTTTTTTACTTAAATTAATAAGTTAAGGATCATAACAAAATAAATTTAAAAATAAAACAATTTTGATTGTATTGAAATTAATAAGGGTAAATAACATTTAACCCTTTCGTTTAACGTTCACGGCCTAGCCATTCTGTTGAATGCCGGCATTTAATGAACAGCCTAGCCGCTCAGTTCAGTGGCTGATTTAGACTATTTTGCCGCGACATATATATTACATTATTTGAGTTGTTATGAAATTTTCAATAGACATTCATAATATTATGAACAGGAAGATGTTGGATAGTAAAACAAAAGAGAATTATGAAATGTTTATACACGAGGTTCTTTTAAGGAGGTTAAATAAAGGTGATGAAATTACAGACGCGCAATACAAAAAAAAAAGAAAATGGTTTATTTGATGTTAAAATGTGCATTAAATATATATGCATCAGTATTTGTTTGTATCACATTATATTATAATATATTTACATTCATTCTGTATTGATGTGTGCGTGTTTCATTGTAAATGTACATATATTTTATTTTTAAGTACGTATGTGTAGAGTTTCACACTCAAGTTTTGATAACTCTTCCACTTTTGGTCAAAATATGTAAATAAAAGATTTTATATTAATTTTATGAATTTTCAATAACACATTTCTCCAGAAATTATATGCACTTTAATATGATTAGAACCTCATTATATAAAGTAATACTTGAAATTTGTCAGAGCACGATAATATGTGTACATTATGCATACATATGTCATTGAAATATGCAAATAATCTGAGAATCTTACATATTTGTATGTCTTTAAATTTGTGAGAGTACTGAGATTAAAAAAGTAGCCAAGGCAAAGTAAATTACAATATAAAGTCTGATAAAATAACTTTCCTTTAATATTCAAAATAGGAAACAATTGTTCATTATCTACAAAAGAAAACACCTAAGATTTTATATTACAGAATATATATTATTTTCTATTTAAATATAACATAAAGTTTTGCTGCACCTCTTGTTAAATTTACAGGAAATTACATTCATAAAATACGGATAAATAATATTCTAGGGCAATATTTCATAAACGACAGTACAAATTACGCAAAAGTAACGCAATAGTATTCCAACCCCGCCCTCCACCGGTTTTCATAAATAAACATTTACAAAGAGAAATAATATATTATTTTATAAAAGACTAGACAAAACTGGGAGTTGCATTGTCAACTGTTTGGTTACACTTCGTACTATTACTAAAATATCAACAAGCGGTCATAAAATGTTCAATTCACCCAACTGTCGGTTCCTATAGTAAAGAGTCAAAAATATTGGTTATATAAAAATGGAATTTTATCAGTTATAAAGCGATGTTTATTTGAATATTGTACACTAGTCTTTATTCCAAGACACACGGGAAATAACTAGTCGTCGTCTCCAATAATCCGTTACTCAATAAACTCTCCTTCCGTTGCAAGTTGCTGATAGCTGAAACTATCGCAACAGGACTCGATTACCAGGAATGTAGGTTTTGGTCGACGTTAACGCACTTCTTGCAGGGAATGCGGCAGTTCCACACCACTTCGAGACGTAGCTTCAGCTGAACCGGTTGCCTAGTTCAAGGTGGCCGTATATCAGGAGGCTTTAGCCGCCATGCTGTTGTCGTTAGTCATGTTGTGTCCCTGATCTCCGGTGCGCATGTGCGGGCGGTCCGTAGCCAATTTCAGCAGGTTCCCAAATTCTACTTCCAACAGCTGCCGGGCCTGAGGAATGTAAAATATCATCATATAGTAAATAATGTACATCGATTGCCGTCGCACATTCATTTTATAAACAAAGGTATAACATACCTGAGTGTTCTGAGTGGGGATCTGTAAAGCGAGTGCCATACTGTTGACATCGAATCCGTCATCGAGAGCTATTAAAGCTCCGTGTACTCCTGATTCTAATAGATTATTGGAATATTCCTGGAATAAAATATTTCATTTTCAATACTAACAGACTTTAGAATCTAACATTTCATTGGATAGAAGTTGGAGATATGTAAGAGGGAAACGGCGTTGAGGATCGGATGTGTATAAATTACATTGTTAATACAAGATACAATACAGATTGCAGACATGCAGCGTGAGAGTCGTAAGATTGAACTGATGGTTCCCCCTTCTTCAAGTATAGTTATATAAAGCTCTTTTCTGTCACAAAAACAAAATGTTTCTAATAAAAATAAAGTAATTGCGACATCCTTTCATCGATGTTGCAACGGATACCATATTTAATATTTTATTTTAGTAAGTCCGGTGTGCTCCACTCCTAAATATGTATTTTTATTGAGATAATTTATATTAATGAGGAACTTCAGCCCTACGGGAAATTGGATACAAAAAATGTTTTCTTACGCGGGGTAAAAATTAGAGCATTAAATTGTACAGCAAAGTTTCTCGAAAATGTACAGAAAAAATAATAAAAAATATTTTGATAAAAACTACTTTCAATGACGTCACTGGTTCATGTGAATCAACCTATGATCTGAGAGCTATGGAAGATTTCCGGTCTGCTTGTCGCTTTTGGACCAATGGGAAGAACTGAATGAGAATAAGCGGAAATGAACCTCTGACGTCACACGCGGAGTTATTTCAGAAATACAAAACTTTAAAAAATCGTAGCACCGATAATACGATATGTAAAAACTAAAAAAAAAAAAATTTGACTTAGTTTAACAGTCTATTAACAAATAAAAAATTTGAAAAAAACCACTGAACTTCCTCATTGTTTCCTATTAATTTGAGTTAATTTACATTGAATTTTTCTATTAGTTTTATATTTGGGCAAAGAAGCTATTTTTTTAAAATACCCTCATGCAAGTCAAAATGTGACAGGAAAGATCTTATTTTATATTTATTTGGTGATGAAAATCAGCCACCGCATATCCTCTTTAGGCCTTACTATAAATTACTACAGATATACAAATTTAAAAAATAAAATATGGTTAATAAACAAAATCTTCGAATTTTTAAAAGTTTGAATTTGAATATTAGGTGTACAAATAAGTTTCCGCCGTTTTTTATAAAAAATTGGGCATTTATTATGAAAGGATGGGACCTTATGTTTTATTCGAAGCATTGTTCATCACTTGCCACTACTTTTCCCCATCTTTCTGGCAGCATACGGATACCGCATCGGGAGAATGCTTCATCTTTTGAGGCTATCCACAAATCAACCCAATTTTTGGTATCCTCATATGATGTGAAGTGCTGCTCAGCCAGGCCATGTGCCATCGATCTGAACAAGTAGTAGTCCAAAGAGGCAATGTCTGGTGAATACGGCGGGCGCAGAAAAACTTACCAATTGAGTGTTTCCAAATAGGTTTTGACTGGCGCCGCAACATGTGGACGAGCATTATCATGCAGTAGAATAACTTTGTCGTGTCTGGAGTAGTAGTGGGCGCGCTTTCCATTGAGTACTCGACTCAAACTCACCAACTGTGTTCGGTAGACAGCTCCAGTATTGGTTTTGTTCAATTTGAGCACCAATATAACCATAATACACGACACCAAGCTGATATCACCGAATACACAACAGGGGTTTTTTCCATGAATGTTTGGCTTAGCTGTAGATGTTGAAGCATGGCCGAGTGGTCCCCATGATTTCTTCGTTTTTGGATTTTAATAGTTATTTAAACTTTTGAAACAACGCTCGACAAATTCTTTCATTTAAGTTGGTTTCACCATATGCTTTTACAAGTAATCGATGCGCCTCAGTTGCTGATTTCTTTAAATTGAAAAGTAAATCAAAAGTTCCTACAAATTACTTAAAATTATTTGGCTTAAAACTCGACATTTTCGCACACAAAAGAAAATATATTATTATACTGATAAAAATTCACTAATATTTCCAGATTATGTTGTTGACAGATGTCCACCTTACGATAATAGTGTTTTACATCTGCCAACTTTAACCATAACCTACTGGTGGCGCCAACTTTTGTCAAACAGAGGAAACTTATTTGTACACCTAATACTTTTTCATACAAGTTTTTATCACATTCTTTTAAACTGATTGTATCAAAGGTGCTATAAGAAGGTATTGTGGTATTTAGGAAAATTATTAAAATCAATATTTTAGACCTACCAGATTATATAAGATTTTATTTTGTTAATATAGAAATATTCATTCTGTGAAAATGGATGTAAACCAGTGCCGCAGGCCAACACCTTAATAGAGAAAAATAGTTTTGGGAGTTGGCTGGGGTCTGGCATTTATTGATTCTTTTCAATTTTGCAAAATTCACTTATACTTAAATAAAATAATAAAAATAAAAAAAACCACTTATGTCAAAAAACAAAATAAATTTTGTAAAGTACATTTTTTGTAATTGCGCTGTGACTGACTGCAGCATGGTGCAAATTTATTAATAAAACCCAGCAACATTTGTTAAATAAATCAGTTCAACACTCAAAAATCTTTCCTTCACTTCTACTTCTACAATTCAACTTCTCTCCAAGCTCCACGAATCGTCGACCGCTTTGTTCTGCAGCCCTGATCTTAACTTCGTCCCAGACCTGGCCATCAGTGCCTCCTGCTTCCAGACCGCTGGGTATGCCAGGCTCTAGATGTCTAGACACTAAGTGTTTGAAGGGCTAAATGAGGAGGTTCTGTGCCGCAGACCTTTCAGCTGAAGCAGGATACCGGGCGATCAGCACCAGGCTGCAACATTTCCCTGAAATTGGGAATCCCCCTCTTGCAGGGCTACATCAAAAGGAAAGGTCGAAGCCAGGTGTACGGTCCTTGTATTCATCTAACCACAGATCACAGGGTCCCGCTGTTTCTAGCTACGTGCTGTTTCAGTCTCGGCCTTGCAACTCAAGTCCAGGAACTGGAAAAGTAGGGCCGGGGGATTTTTGTTTTGCCTTGTGACTGCTCGGCACCCTTCCGGTCCAGGCACAGACACGCGTCGGCAACAGATGCAATATATTTTTTTCAATATTTTGTGTTAAATATAGTACATGTATACATA
Organism: Micrasema longulum; assembly: GCF_059751315.1. Lineage (NCBI taxonomy): Eukaryota > Metazoa > Arthropoda > Insecta > Trichoptera > Brachycentridae > Micrasema > Micrasema longulum. The sequence continues at coordinate 1,041,315 of NW_028278041.1, forward strand.
CATTACTATGCAGGACAGTTGAGCACTGAAAACTTATACTGATCTCTAAACCAGAATTAGATATTTCCTCTAAATTAAGTAGTATTTATATTTATATATATATATATATATATATATATATATATATGATAATATACACACATGTAAACAACATTAGATACAAACAAAATAATATTAAAAGATGAATTCCGAGTCTTACTTTAAGCCCAATTTGAGCTATCCATCTAATGAGACGTTCATTTGTCCAGACCAGGACATCTTGCACCACATTTTCAGTAGCTCTTCGTCTATCTTCTAATGCTGATCTGGAGTAGTTTAATCTCTTTAGACACAATATACCAAACTGTAGACTCGTTCTGCAATAAATAGATTTCAATATTAGGATACCGCATAAAACTATGTACCTTAGAAAGCATACATCTTGTGTAAAAATCTCACCTATGAAAACTATCCACCATTTTTAGTTGCGTTCTTAAATCTCTCTTGGTGAGATGATCTAACATTCTTGCATCGACTAGACATTCCATGAAGGTAGTTCGGTATTGAGGCATTCCTAGAAAAGAAACACAGAATAAAATTGCACTGGTCTTATTACTGATTACTGTAATTACTATTTAAAATGTGCTCAAATGGGGCATACCCACAAGGCTGATTTTAGTGATTTTCACTAACCAGAACCACAACCCAGTTCACCTAAGTACTAATTATCATTATTATTCTATTGTTTTGCACCACAACAGGCCAGAAGGCCCACTTACAGTGATTAATTACAACACAGAACACCCAGGCTTGAGAAAAAATACATGCAATTTTTGTGTTCTCACTGGGAATCGAACACTACACCACGTTTCAGTCACTACATCATGGATATTTTTTTCATCAGTATGCCTAAATTGTTGAAGACAAGTAGTGGAATTTCTGTATTTAATTTTTAATGTTTAGATCTTGATCTTGTCTTGATATCCCTTATGTTTGTCAATGCTTCTTTTCTTATTTTTAAATGTTTTTGACTATTCTTATATTGTAATATCAATGAATTGTATAAATGGACAATGTCTGTAAATAAATAAATGTTGTGCACACGGGGCCATGGTAAACATCACCGTTGTTTCCCTCTCTGCGCCCAGTGGTGTCCAATGAGGAAGTTCAGTGGTATTTTTATTTGTTAATAGACTATCAAACGTAGCCAAAAAAAAATTTTATTTTAAAAAATAAATATAAGCGTTCATATAATTTACCCAAATATTAAAATTTCAGTGGCCATTTTCAATAAGTTACAAACAACTCAATATAAGAAAATAGAAATAAGCTGGGGTAGAGTGGGGTTCGAACCCCGGACCTCTGATCCGTGAGTCTGCAACACTAGCCACGGGACCACAACCCAATTTAGTTTTTTTATTTTTATGTATCGTATTATCAGCGCTATGATTATTTATAGTCTTCTAATTTTGAAATTACTCCGCTTGTGGCGTGAAAATACCCTATCATGTGCAGATCACATATTTGTCTGATAGCAGAATGGAAAAAATAACCATGCATTTTGTCATCAAAGTGTCGCAATGCGGTGTGTGGTGTATAGTTACCGAGGGAGCGAAGCCAGGTGTTGCCCACCCACTCATGGTTCATGTCCCCGAAGGCGAGCGTCGTGCGTGCAGTGGGCGGCGCCGAGGGCGACGTGAGCGACACCATCTCCTGGATGGCCAGGCGCAGCTTCAGGCGGTGCAGCGGGTTGCTGATGCCGATCTCGCGCTGGATCTCCTGGTCGCTGAGCGCGCTCATGATGGCGCCCGACTTGACGTTGGCCCGGCAGGCCGCCACGTACCAGGCGGGCATGCCCACCCACAGCTCCAGCCAGGCCACGATGGTGGGCCCGTTCCACAGCGCGAAGGGCGTCCCCGCCTTCATCGCCTCGCCCAGCAGCTCGTGCCGGTAATCCCGCTCCCTACTGCAACCATTGCCGTTACTAACCATCGTACAATCCAATATACAACAATGCATACTACTGAGTGATGAGTAAGTGAGTTATAGTGAGAAAAATAAGGAAAATAAATGTTTAATGATACACACATTTTAACAGGGATTAAAAAACACAATTATAAATATAATAGTAATATCAGGAAGAGGATTTATGAAAGAAAGGGGAAATCATGGGCTTAATACTATAAACATCTCAAAATAATTTGTTTTTAGATAAAGGCGACCAAAATTTTTGCCTACATAAATTATCATGTTACTTCTACAAGGATAGTAATTAATGCGTAATATATTGTCATCACAGGCAGCTCCGGATTGTAACACGATATCTGACATGGTAAACGAGCAATAATATGTCTAATGACAGCCCATGCATTGGAACGCTAAATCCACCATTGTTTTTGTTTGTATACTGTTTTATATGTAACTAAATCACATAAATCCTGACTAATATTCTGCCAGTACACATGTTCAAAGTCACATTACAAACGAACATCATATTTCATTTTATGTTATATTTGTTTAGTTTCTCGTATATATGTTTCTTCCTGTAACTGTTGTAATTGGCTTAGGCCGAATATGCATATATAATAAATAAATATCTGCGCATATATATATATTTTTTGTCTCCGTCCATTGTCCTATCCTACGAATTTCTGTTCACACGAGGACAATAGGTCCAATGCTGGGACAAGACAATATTGTGATGTTCTCGTGTGAACGCTACTTAAGTAATGAGTAAGTTAATTAAAATGGAAAAGAAATATAAAAAAAAACATACATACTAATAATTTTACACTATGCACATTTCTTTAAAAACATTTTCTTCCACCAAACCGATAAAATAAAAGTAGTTGATGAAAATTCTTGGTGGAAGTTCATTGTAATTTATTATAGAATTTAAATTTGTGGATTTACATATCACTTGTCATTTATTTCTACAATAAAATTACAAAAACAGGTTATTTATATAATTTAAGTTTTAAAACATGTGAGAAAAAAAAATAAAACAAAATGGATACAAAAATAGAACTAGCAATATGTGTATATGTACATTAATATCGATACTCTTTCCTACAGTCTTCAATCGGAAAAAGGAACAAAGAGAAATTAAAAATCATTTTAACAGGGATTAAACAATTTGATTGTAAATATAATATCGTCGCTTCGAAGGTAAAACTCATTAAGTACAGATTTATGGTCACTGAGTTCTATATTTTTTAACAATCTCTAACAAAACTGTAATGAGTGAATTTATACAATCATAAACAGCCGTTTCGGATCGCTTGATGATTTTTCATGCAAGAGATAGCTGAAAAATATAAAACTTTTCTACCATAAATCTGTACTTAATGAGTTTTATCTGTCAACTACATTGTGTATTACAATATTTGAGTTTGTCCAAATGTTTGTAGACAAAAGACTGGATTTCACCCCCTCAGGAGTCATTAAGATTAACAAATTACAACAGGGATGGAGAATACCTTAAACAAGGGAATATGGAAGTCTAGGCATTTACAGGGCTTATGACTTGTCGTTGGCTGGTTTAAGTGGCCACTTTACACACTGTTTAACATTCACCATTTTGCCTATGTCTGAACATCTATATTTCTTCAATTCTTCCATTTGTTGATTTTAGTGAAATTAAAGAACTGAAACCTTTATTGTTGTGAAGAAATTCATCTGACTGAATTATTTTACATACTAGGCAACGTCTGAAAACAATTTTCCAATTTTTAAACTTCTTGGACCAGTTGGTTTCATTACAATATTTATATAAACATAGGCAAAATGGTGAATGTTAAACAGTGTGTAAAGTGGCCACTTAAACCAGCCAACGACAGGTCATAAGCCCTGTAAATGCCTAGACTTCCATATACCCTTGTTTAAGGTATTCTCCATCCCTGTTGTAATTTGTTACATTGTATATGTTCATGCAACAACAAAAACAAGAAGATAAGTTAAATATTAGATTAATAATTAAAAATACTATCAAGTAATGAAATAATTTATTCATAAGTTATATAAATAATATATCAACAATATTTTGAGTTTGTCCAAATTTTTGTAGACAAGAAGTGGATTCAACTCCCTGGGGAGCTGTTTATATTAACATATTACAACAGAGATGAAGAACATTTAAGAGAAGGTTATTTAGAAGGTTTCAGCTCTTTAACTTCACAAACATCAACAGATGAAAGAATTGAAGGAATATAGATGTTCAAATATAGGCAGAATGGTGAATGTTACACAGTGTGTAAAGTGGCCACTTAAACCAGCCATTGACAGGTCATAAGCCTTGTAGATGCCTAGACTTCTAAATAACCTTCTCTTAAATGTTCTTCATCTCTGTTGTAATATGTTAAATAATATATGGCTAAAACAGGTTCATTTTTTCCCCCTGAATGAGTTTAATAGAATGGAATAATAAAAACTATGAAAATGTAAATGCCTGTCTTTTAAATTGTAGTAAATAAATATGGGGTCACGGCTGGAAAAAAAAAACAGTCAAAATGTGATGATTGCTGCAAAGAACTTGTTTCTGTCAGTTCAAGAAATGAGTTTTCAAAATTATTTAAAGCAGACATATTTGTTTGTTTTTCTGCGATTGTATGTAAAAATATATTTATATTAATTGAAAAACTATTTAATTAATTATATGAACCCATTGCCCGACAAATAAGGTTTTATTAGTCCTTTTACTCTTCCGTAATACATAGTAGTAAAAAAAAAACTTCTTCAATTTTTGCAGTCTCTCAGATACTGATAGTGCTATTCTGGAATGCGATTGGAAACGTCAGTAAGAAGTGCGAGCAATACACGGCATTACAACCCAAAAGAACACTATCAGCATTGTGGTAATATTTTACGAGTTGTGAAACTGTGCCGTTCGGAAAAATGACGTACCCCTTTTTCTGGCGTCCATAGTCCGCTGACTTAGCCTGGGAATTAGTCTGTCTAGAGAGGGTGGAGGGGGGTGGGCCGGTCATCTCATCATCCACAAGGCCATACCCACCCAACTGGGACAGTCCACTCATGGCCGATACTGAACCCAGCTCTCCTCCTAGAGAGTCCTTTCCGCCTTTCGCCTAAATAAAACACAAAAACACTTCTACAGAAATTGAAACATTACTCTCATGATCTGATAGCAGACTGAATTTGGAGGTGGGCAGAACAGGGGAACTAAAAGTATAAATTAAACAGGTACTGAGTCCAAATTAAAAAAATATAATAATAACCCTAGATAATTAACTATTAATTGACTTAATTAATTCATTCATTCATTAATTACTCATAATTAACTACTTAATCAGGGTATGTAGATATCTTAGCAGAGAAACATTACTGAGAAAGGAATAAAAATGTAAAGATATATATATATATAAACCAGGTTGTGGTCCTGTGGTAGTATTGTGGACTCACGGGCCAAAGGTCAGAGGTTCAAATCCCACTCTATCACAACTCGATTTCCATTTTTATAGCACAAGTTATTTACGACTTTTAGGAAATGGTCTGAAAATTTAAATATTTGAGCAAATAATTAGAACTCAAGTATTTCTCTTTATAAAAAAATTAAACAATATACCTTTTGACGATGGATTTTCTATTTTACATATTTTTTTACTAACATCAAAAAGGAAAAATAAGTTACTTTTTTGAAAATATATTAAGGATCTTGAAACAAAATTGTGTAATCTTATTGAGAAATTAAAAATACTTTTAGAAACGAAAAATCAATCTTGCCAGCGCAACAATGAAATTCTGTTTGTCAAATTCTCTTCCATCTGTTAATTCGTTTTTAATGAAGGAAGGATTAGTTCATTTATGACAGACTTCATTGTGCAGATGTTACTTTTCAAACTTTTTTCTCACATGTGCTCACCTGTAAAGTTCTGCAGGAATTTGTATACTTCATATAATTTTTGGTAATTAAGTGGGTAGCACATAAATTTATAATCATTTTTCATTAAAATAGCTAGATAATAGAATGGTTTATATAAAAAAAGTAATGGTACCTTTTCTTTTTTGCTGAAAAATCTCCCCAGCGAGCTCTTGATGCCCCTTTTCTTGTGGTGGTGCGCTGCGGCAGCAGCCTGCGCAGCGCCCATTGCCCCCATACCGGGGGCCCCCATCAGCCCGAGGGACTCCTGGCTCGAGCTACCGCACAAACAGACAACAAGGGTCACTCTAGCCTCCTAAGGGGTGCCACACACTCAGCGGGAAATTAACAGATTAGATGCTATATTCATGATACGCTCCACACTATCAAATATGAGGCTTTCAACCTCTAAAGCAGTATGGCTGCATAAAAGCAGTACTAGCTTTCTAAGTTGATCATTAATGCGTGGGCTATTTGTAGCTGGCAGAGCTGGCACATGCGCTGGCACATATGCTGGTCATTGCATCCACACGTTGGTCCAGTATTTAGTATGCTAAAAACTACAGGACACACAATTTTTTGTGTGCTTTTGACGTCCGCACATTGGCTAGCACCAACATAGGAGCCGTCTTTAGATAACAAACAACTGAGTTGAGAGATTTTTCTTTTTTTTCTTTAAACAATTAAACATGTTTTCAATGGATTCAGAGGGAAGCAACGGTTCCAAAACTATATAAAAAATACTGCGACATGGTTTAAAAGTCAGATAACTTCCAGTGCGGAGTACATCAAAAATAAATATTAGAAACTAGCAAATACATTTTTTTAAAACTCTTGATAGAGGCTAACTAAATAACCAAGTTAAATTTATGAAAATATGCGGTCTAAAGCGAACTAAAATATATGTATACGGAATAGACATAAACAGTGCATGAATAAAAAGGGTTATCTGATTATTCTCAAATTATATAACCTAAGAAGTATTCATTACTGTACGAATTGTCTTTTTGAATTTTCAACTAAAAGTACACAACAACACCAAACATTTCTAGCTTATTCTCAACAGTAATATAATGAATCGAAATTTGCTCCAATGAATTAATATCACCCATTTCGTAATATTGTTTATTCAAAAGTAATATTGAACAAGATCACATTACATATAGTCAATGTAACATATTGATGCACAGGGCATCGGATGATGAAATAAGTTACTGCTATAATAGTTGAGACTGTCGTTGATTGTACATCCGGATCGAGTTTTAATGCTAAAGTCAGTAGATCGACTAGTCAGTGAACTAAAGCTGCTGTAGTAGGGAGTGTAGTGGTGTTGTTGCTCTAGTCTCGTTATGGAAGGGTATGGAGACGAAATGCACCTGTGAATCGGGAAGCCTGATATCGTTCCTGAACCTCCAGTCCTTCTGATAGCGTGCAATATTACAAAACAATTACATTTGGAAATACATATTATAACAATCTGTAAATAAATTTATTTCCCAAAAATATATAGAATTTACAATAAAAAATATTTTATAATATGATGTTTACTACATTCATAGGATAAATTATTTGCAATTTTTAGGAATGTACCGCTGAGGTAATCCTTGGAGGAATAATTACATTTTCACTTTGTAAATAAAATATATTTTTCTCTTTCAAAAGAATTTTAAATGTCACCACTTTTTTGTGTTCTAAAAAGGAATGTTTTGATTATTCAGGAAAACAATGCACACAAAGTATATTTTAGAATGAGGAAGTTCAGTGTTACTGGGAATTGGATCTAAACAACGTTTTCTTAAATGCGGTAAAAATTTGTGAAGTTTCTCTAAAATGTATGAAAAAATTTATAAAAATGAACTGCTTTAAATGATGTCACAAGTTCTTCTAAATCAACCAATGATAAGAGTGTTGCGATATATTTCTGGTTTCCAGCAAGTTAACCCACCAATCAGGACAACTCACCGAAGAAAACTAGTGACGTCACACGCGGAATAATTAAAAAATTACAAAAGTTTGAAAAATCAAAGTGACGATAACACGATGCATAAAAATGAAAAAAAATAATTTTTGTCTTAGTTTGATAGTCATTGACAAATGAAAAATACATTAAAAAAACATTTTTCCTCATTATTCCGGCTTACACCATATCATTATACTGCTTTTCTTGGATTCATCTGATAAGTTGTATTAAAACAAAAAAACTCGCATCTTCAAGATTTACTTATGAAATTTTTTATACCTTCGTAACTGTTCTTGTTCATATTGTAAAGCTTGAGCTACTCTTTCCAGGCGAAGTGATCTTTGCGTAAGGGGAGAAGCTGCTCCTCCAGCACCAACGGTTTCTTCTGAACCACTGAGCTGTAGCTGAAATTATCATAATAATGATTATTATAATTATCCATTTCCTTATAACACAGTACTCCACTAAATTTACACTGATAATTATTGAAGTTCATTTAAAGAAAGGTATTTCAAAGATTTAATCTGACATTTCTAGTTGGAATTGCATTTTAATGATGTATTTAAAAAATGTGGGATTATTACTTGTCGATTTTTTTTTATATATTGACTGACAATTGGGTTCAGTCATAACCGAGAACACCAGTCTTAGGATGTCATTAAGAATGAAATGGTGATGTTGGTCTGGCATATGAATGTTGCGAGTGATTGAAATATTTGAAAAAACCTTACAACTTGTACTTAAAAATCAGGTTAAGAATATGGCGTCCAAATCTAAGTGTATTTAATAAGTATTTTAAACACTGAATTTTCTTCAGGTTATTTTAGCAAATTAATGAATCAATTAAGATTTTTTCATTAAATTTACTAAAATAATTCAAAATCCCCAAATAAAAAATTCTAGCTTCAATTGTTATCAGTAGACCAAAAAAATATAGTGAACAAGGTAATAATAATTAGCTATGTAAATTTTGCATTAGTAGATTAGTTATCTATTATTGAATGCTATTGAATAATATTAAATAAAAATTCACATAAATTTTATTACATGGCTAATAATAATGGATGTGAAGTATTTAAGGGAAATCTTAAATATTTTTTAATATCTACAGTTTTGATTTACCAGGGATGAAAAATAATAAGTAATGCATTTTTATTTAATTGTAAACATAACATTCTTAAATTATTCAAGTCAATTTGGTTATAAAATTATGAGTAATAATTCTAATGGGTTATTTATTAAGTACCCATTTCTCATGCAGAAACAAAAAAAGCTGATGCATCTAAAGTTTTGGGACGGTATCAATTACTATTGCTAAATATTATTATAACTTAGAAGCGCGTAAGAACGTATTTTATGTAATGAGATTGTTTACTAAATATATTAAAAATAAAAACTAGGTTCACAATCCACTATGAAGGAACAGGCACCAGCAATATAATTTGAGGTGTTACAATCTGTTCGAGACAAAATATATTACACAATTTCATAGTTCTTCACAGCCAAATAAAACAAAACAGCTCAGCCAGTAAAGCAGCTCGCAAAGACACTTTTAAAGCCATGTCACAAGCAAATGCGAGATTCCTCTAATTACTTGAGAATTATGCAAGATAAGTTTAGAATTTAGTATTAACATATTAAATTGGTCAGAAATACATTTAGGTATAAAAACCCCACCGATGACTATATTAATTGAATAAAATATTACAAATGGTCTTCATGGGAGAACTGAGTTTAAAATACTGACATGGCAACATTTTAATAGAGATTTCATTTTCGCCAGATAGAAAATCAAATTGTTAAAGTATAATCCCAGTGGGTAACATTTTCAATAATATAACTTCTGGAAAGTTGATTGCACATTAACGTTTCGAATAAAAAGAAAAACCTCCACTGTTATTATTTATACATTCTTATAGTACATAATATAATAATATATATGGCTTATTAATGTTAAGTGTTTTAGATGGTTAAAGTAAATTTATTGAGATGATAATAGTTAGATATATCCAAAACAAATAATACAATAGTTCACACACAAAACAATTTTGACATGTGAAATTCAATAGTATTAGACGCAACAATCTGACATGTCACATTTTTAACTAAGTATAGTCTGATCAAAGTCTGAGGTGTTGCGATGGCAGCGATCTTTTTAATTTAATTAGTCTATAACTGATGCGTAAATTTATGTCTATTTGTACCGTATTTTGTCATGCCAGGTCAGTACTGTAACAGTAGAATTGTTATTTCAAAGCAGAAAATCATTCATGTATCTAGACAAATCTAGTTGGGGCACTAAAATTATGTTACAGACGAAAAAAAAAACGCTATGTTGGTACAAGTACTAATAATCTAGATACCGTGACATGGAAGATATTTCACAATATCTTGTAATTGTGAATAAATTCATTAAAGGACACTATAATTGTTTTACTAAAGCGCATTACACACTGACATAATACTAGTTAGAATAAACCGATTTCACATTGTAATGTTCTTACATAAATTTACATTGAAAAGCCTAGGAAAACATAAATTTACAACTAAACATTGAACAAGATATAAATGTAAACGCTCAATAAAACCTGTAAATTACAGTTTTTATAGTGTGCAGATTATACATACACATATGTGTAATATATGTAATATTTGTTATGTTCATGCTTTTCGTATCTGACATTAAGAATTATCTATTACCGATTAAAAATTATGTTATTCTGGTTGTTATTAAAGAGTTAAAAATTAATAATTGAAGCACATGCTAAGTACTGACTAATAATAGTACAAACAAATTGTAATAGTTTTTTAAAAAATAAACATGATTTACTTTTGAAAAAATATTTTCATGTTCAAAATATCAATGGAAAATAAATACAGATAAAAAAATAGTATCTGCATTTCCTTTTGTATTTCAGCACGATGAATATTTTGTGAATTTCTAAAATTTCTTGGACTAAGCATGCTGTTTTTGATAGGCGGGTAATTTGAAATTAGGTATCTAATTAACTTTTTTTTGCTGATGAAATCACAAACAAAACTAAAGAAAATATTTTAATTACAATTGCGGTTTTTACAATGCAAAACATACAGGAATAATATTTATAACCATGTATTTATTAACAGTTAGTAATTTTGTGTTGCTATTTAAGTGTATCAACGTCAATACTTTAAATAAATAAATATTTAAAATTAATATAAAGATGGAAGAAATAATTGTTCCTGTGCGAATTCATTAATTAAAATTGTTATATTTAAATTTTTTTGATTTTTACAATAGTATCGAATAATGTATAAATTGTGAGAAAAAAAACCAACTCGGAATCAATAAATAATTATTACTTCTCAGGAATGAAGTTATTAAGAAAATGAATTTTTACAATCCATTTATTGACTTGGCGTTTATTTTGTAGAACTCCATATTATAATTTTGATATTAAAATCAAACACTGATTTAATAGTAGTAGACTCACTGACTGGTTAAGTAGACTCAAATCAGTGTTTGATATTAATATTAAAATGATCAAAGATAGTAGTGAAAATTCAAGTGTTGGATTGGATTATGAAGTCACTTAACTTCCATAACCAAATAAATACCTAAATATCTTTTTGTATTACAGTGGAACTTCTATATTCATCGACCCTCATATTCATAATATTCGATAATCGTCACATTTTGATGACATTTTGTCCTTCCGCATTAGTTAGTATTTTACGTATTTGTCATCACTCCCACCGCCGGTACTGGCGCTGCGACCGTCTTAACTTTTGGCTATTTTGTTTTAATATAACCTTCTCCCTTTTCCACTTCTACTACTACGGTAGATACTATTTATGTATTACAATAAAGCCAAAGTTAACACATTTCTTTTTCCATTTATGTACCATTTTTAGGAGTTGGAAACATTAACTGAATTTCAGTTATTTACAATGGAAAAAAACTGTTTTTATAATTACCATATTCTATATTGGTTAGATCCCCAGGAACAGATTAATGGGGAATATAAAGGTTCCACTGCATATAATACATTTTAAGATAATCAGATATTGCAGCAGCTAGTTGATTTAAATAAAATATTTTAAAAGGTGTAATTTTATTTTGATGTGAATATTCATTCATATTGATCCAAAAAGTGAGCGCTTCAAATATAGATTATATGATTTGATGCACGATTAGCAATATTATCTCGGCTGTTGAGACGCTTAAATAGCAAGTGCGGAGGTCCTCTAGGGGGGCGGTACCTGGCTGCCGGGGAGAGACTCGGAGAGCGTGGAGTGGGAGGGGTGTGCGGGTAGTCCTCCCACCGAGCTGTGCAAGTGCGCGGGAGACATGGATGCCGGAGCCTGATTACACACACACCTTTATGCTAACCGTTCCTATTATGGCCGCTTGTTAACGCCCATTTTTTAAATACAAAAGAGATGCATCCGTTGGCAGTAAGAATTGTTGCAGTTTTTAAAAACACACATTGTGATTTAAAATAAGATTTCCATGTTATCGAAATTGTCAAACTTACCATCTCCCTTCTAAACTTCATAAGGAAAAGATGTATTTTTTTACATTATCAATGACGCATAATTAAAAAGACACGTTACTAATGCAAAGAAAATGAAATTTCAATTTGTGGGTCTTCCGAGCCTTCATTCTCTAATGGACTTCGTCATGATGATACGCAGAAATATTTATTTTTTATTCTTGAAATAGTGCACATATTTTTATATGACTTATACATATACCATTTATAAATTATTCAATACATACTTATGCGTTAACGTTAAGTTTAAATTTTGATATGGAAAGTGAAGTGATTATGTATTCCTTTCATTATAAATACTTTTTCTCATTTCATAATACTTTTTTACCGCCTTATATAAAATTGAGTTATGTGATATCCTCTAATTTTTAAATGGGAGTCTGATTGTATTTTGTTTTTTTTTTGTGGATTATTGTTTATTTATGTTTTTTTTCTCCGGCATTGTGTTTATGTTCCAGTTGACATTGATTTTATTTGTAATTAGAATTTTATACACAAATATCATGGTATGAAATATGCAGTCGTGTGTGATGAAAAAATGCATCAATTGCATTCTAACTGTGGAAAACAAAACAGATTTTTAATTTAATTTGTAAATACAATCCAATTTACCAAATAAGTAGATAATTGGCTATATTTTTAAGCATACTTTAAAAAATTTTGACAGCTGCCAGCTAGTGTCGTTTTTATGATAACAAGTTACACAGAAATAAATATGTATATCTTTTTTTACATTAATGATGAATTGCATATAAATATTTACTGTATCTACTAGTAAAGGAGTAACGTGTTTATTTATTATATGTCATTGTAGATTAAACATGACTTGATTTTATCAGACTTTATAAAACATGTGTTTTTCCAAACATATGTTATTAAAGCATAATTAAATATGTTTTTCCATTTTTAGAGAAAGAAATAAAACGTAATAAATTTTAATACGTTTTATTTCCATTATAAAAAAGTTGTTTATGAGTTTTAAAACCGGCTAGACCAATGAAAAAATTTATAAACCAAATGATTGAAAACCGAGTGCATACACAGAGTGGGTTCCATCCTCTCTGCCTATCTATAATAGGAATAGCATGGTTCACTGGAATATCCCACAGATGGTCATCCATTGACGTTAACAAGCGACCTTATTTTTTACTCATTACTATAATTTAAACATTATTAAAAATAAATTTGTTCAAATGATAATTCGATAGTCAACAAACTTCAGTTATATAAATTAGAAATATGTGAAAAAGGGACAACAAGACATTCTCAAGTGTTGGTTTGAATAGATCTGATCCACATATACATCTGTGGCATCCAGTAAAAAATATTTGAACTTTTGGATTCCAAAATCGAAAATCAAAATCTATGTTTGTATTATTATGTAAATGTCTTAGATTATTAGTCTGTAATGAATTCATATGCTTGTGTATATCAAAGTGTCGGATGCTTTGCATATACACAAATTTGGATAATTTTAACACATGGAAATAACATAAACATTTAATGTACTAATGGTCCACAAACAAAAATGCCAGGGCCAATGAGTCTACATGTATATTAGGAACTTTAACCACATAAATATTTTAACTTGCATTAATCCATAGATCCCAAGGGGTCGATTGTCGACCCCAACTAAATGAATGTGAAAAATCTCATAAGGCCTATTATCACCCGTAAAGTTGTCTTAAAGTTATTAAATTGAATATTGAGAATTTCAAAGTGATATTTTGAAAACTAATCAAACTCGTTTCACAAAAACTATGGTTAGTCATTGTCTTAGAATAAAAAAAATGGATAAAATTTCTCTACTGACATTTCTTGTTAGAACTGCATTTTAGCTATAATAATAAAAATACTTTACTATGTTATTTCCACTGTTATTTATAAAATTTTCATCAGTGACCAGGTTCCTCCGAGATCGACACCAGTCTGATAATGTTGATAAAGACAAAACCCGATGTGAAAAAATTTAATTAAGTATTTTTCGCATTAAAATTTAAATAAATTATGATTATTTTTGCCTGACAGAGTTGAAAATTGAGGGATCAAAAATTGTAAAACCCACGGTGAACCGACACTGAACCGACAATATCTCTAGTACATTATATAATATTATGATAGTAAATATGTAATTAAAACCAATAAACAATACATACAAGACCTACATAAATATGTTTACAAAAGTAGAATTTAAACTTGGTGGTGTGTAGTTGATTATTTTAATCAGCAACGAGTTATTACAATATGTTCAAAACCATGTAGTGCAATATTGACACAAGGCAGCATTGTATCAATGCAGTTAATGAGTGAACTATAAACAATAGTATTTTTATTATTTTATAATAATCTAAGCCACCATTTAAAAAAATGAAAATGAGTAATTTAATTTACAGACAGGAGCTCGATTAAAACATGTCTTACAAAGTGCAGAAATTCAGAATGTTAAATACCTACTTAATACTACCTACCTAGATTAACTGTAATATTATATTTAAATTTTGAAATAGTACACACATAAACATATTCAAATGTGTTGTCTAATAATAACGTTATAATTTATTATATAATTTATAAATACTTCAGTACATAATGTCTTAACTTTAAGTTTAAATTTAGGCATATTTTTTTCTTCATAATATATATGTTTTCTTCCTACTTTATAATAACTATACACCCGGAACCTCTTTTTACACGGGGGACACGTTCCACGTAGCACTGTGTAAAAGAAGTCAACGGTGGATAGGTTTCCTTGTATAAAAAATCAATTTGGGATTTCAAAAAATTAAATTGTTAAACGATTATTCACTATGACGATCATCATATTATACACACCTAGTAAGTAAAAGAGCAATGTAGGGGGGATTCCAAAAATTAATAGTAATACTATTACACTTTAAAGTTGTTTTAATGAATTTTTGTAACATGTTATTTTGAAATTGTAAAAAAAGAAGTTCCGGTGTTGTGTAAAAGGCATTTGTGCGATATAATAAATAAATCAAAATTTTATTTAGGCAATGAAACCAAGTACAAAAATATCAATTATGTATCTTAAAATATTGATTAAATTTGCGTCACTTTCTATAATATCATCGGTTGACAGGTAAAACTCATTAAGAACAGATTTATAGTAAAATGACTTTATCTCACTAAGTTCTAGCAAAACTGTAGCGTGGAAAGTCACAAAATCATACACTGCTTTTTCAAACCGCTTAATGGACTTTTTTTTTTACCTGTTAACTGACGATACGTAATTAGCTACATTGGATAAAAACAAGATAGTAAAATGATGGAGCGGAGACTTACAGTGTGATACTTGTGCAGCATGTAGGGGTCTTGCCTGTTGGGGGAGTGTCTCTGCTGGGGGGTGGAGGCCCCAGAGTGGGGAGTGTGGGGTGCCCCGGGGGGCAGAGGGGCGGGGGGCGAGCCGCTGCCCCCGCGGCCCCCTCCTCCCCGCGCCACCAGGTTCATGTGCTCGTAACTGCCCACCTAAGATATAAAAAAAACATTTTTCATAAATTACACTTATAATTTTCTCAGGAATACTGTTCCAATGAAACACAAATATTTACTGTTTTGCTTTGTGGCAAACAAACAATGCGTAAAAACAGAATTGGGAGTATTTGTATAAGTGACTAAAGCGTACCCTAGATTCCAGTTCTTCCGCTCGAGCCTCGGTGGTTTGCTTTTCCTCCTGAATAAGCCGGATCTCGTTGTTGATGGCATCCAACTGCTCCTGCAGCATGAGGGCCAGGGCCGCGGCATCCGTGTGGCCCCCGCCGCCACCTCCCGGGGACAGTGCCTCCGCCACAGCACTGAATATACTATCACCGTCATCATTCTATAACACACACAAAAACAGCGCGTTATCGTTTGAAATAATAAATATAAAATCGTAACATATTATGGGCCCCTCTAATGTCTAAAAATACAAAGTATCCGAAAAGAATGTGTGCAGTTTAAAAGTTAAATAAATATAAACAATTTGTCGTAGATCAATTTTTTATTTTCTTCGCAATTTGAAGTACATTAAAAAATCATATTACATTATTAAAATAGTATTATTTATTTGTATTTGGCTCTTTAGGCTTAAACTGTACTGAAATAAAATCCAGTAAAATAACTTATTATATTACACGCTTAAATAAAAAATTTCATTCAATCAAAATACAAATCATGTGATATGAAATTATAGAAAAAATTAACACTATCAAAGGTCTTTTTATTCGAGCGAAAATTCTTTGATTTTTAATAGCAACAAAAAGTTGTGTCATTTATAGTGAAAACATTTTATCCGGAGAGTCAGATAAGATGTTTTCATTTAAAATCATTGAAAAATCTTTTTTTTCTAAATAAACTTTTAGGTTATTATGATTTACCCATATATTTTAATTTTGATGGCTATTTTCAACAAGTCATAAATAACTCACTATTAGAAAATATGGAAATGAAGTTATGGTAGAAGACAGGGCGAACCTTTGATCTGTGAATCCACGATACTAGCCACGGGACCACAGAAACCTGATTCAATTTATAAATCTAAAAGACTTGAGTCTGGACTTAGGATTCTGGACTCTATGTAATTATAGTCAAGGAACATAACTTCTTGGTGTAATAAATTGTATTGTGAAATAACTTTCTTACTACTTTCATGTAATAAGGAAATATCACATACTGCGAATACGGATAAAAATATATGAAATGATTTTAGAAAAATTAATTGTATTTTCAAAATCAATCAAGCTTTAAAAAATATGTCCCTCCAAAACGCAAAATGTTTGACCTTGATAATTATGACATCAAGATTCATGACAATGATATATTTAAATTTAAACTGTCATAAACAAAGTTCAAAATTTACCCGAATCGTGACGTATCAGGGGCGTGGCCAATGCAATGGTCCGTTTTCACGGGAATTCAAAATTATAAATTAAAAAAAAAAAATTATGCAAATAATAAGCAGTAAAAAAAAATATTTTTACTTTTTACTAAATATTTTTTACTACTTAGAATTTCCCTATTCTACAAGTTCTTCATCCCCCTTGTTAAACTTTTAAACTGGAAAATCCTCTCTCAACACCTTCTATTACAAAAAAACGGCATCAGATTTGAAATTGATTGACAAGTAAAGTAAAACGTAAGTAAAAGTAAAAGTAAAACCTAGAAATCAAGGACACCTACTAAAAATAAGATATAAAATATGAGTTTATCGTTGTCAAATTTCTTAAGCACGTTTGGTCAGATGAGTGAATGAAATAAAAATAGATTAGTTAAGCGAGGAAACTTATTTTACAAGTAAACATTTCTTCCACCATGTGTAATATGTATAATGTATAACCCAGAAATAGCCATGCCAAAGTGAAAGCAAGGATTGAGTATTTTTTAAAGGGCCGATAATCAAATTAAAAAAGTAATTAAAAATCAGTCTTAAAATACACAAGACATAAAGGTACCCAACACTTGGCCGCATGAGATCAATAATTTAATGTATCAACAGAGATGGTCAACATTTTTGAAAAGGAAATATGAAGGCATTTACAGGGTTTATGAACTGTGGCTGATTTTAATTTTTAAAGTATTTTTTCTGAGGTAAGTATTTTACAGATATGATATGGTTTGTTCATAAAATACGTACTTATTTCTTACTGGGAATCCCATGCCAGAGAATGTATTTAACAGGTTTAAAAAAAGTAAGACACTTAACACCTCAGAGTAGTAATTCTCTAGAGAAGCCCTTCCAGCTCTATTGCATAGAACAAAAGCGTTCCATATTTATGGTTTGGTTTTAGTTTGGTTTTTAGTTTAACAAACGTTTTCACTTTGCGCTAGAAATTTTCAGCCCAAGTACCTACGGCCCGTTGTATTTCTGTAATCTGCAGCTAACTTTGTGGTCAATAATCATAGGATGGTTTTTATCCATATGGGCGACTCTATTAGATATTACTCTAAGCTTAACACACTGTGTAACATTCATAATTTAAGCACTGTAAATGCCAAATCTTCCTTATTCCCATCTCATAGAGGTTTTCTTGTTGAAAAATCTATTCATTTTGATAAACTCCATAGTAGGTTATCCAGTACTTGTAAATAAAGATAAAAACTTTAAAAAATATATACTTATATATATTTGCGTTCTCAAGATTTACCCAAATATTTAAATTTTGGGCCATTTCTGAGTTGTAAATAACTCGCTAAAAGAAAATGCGAATCAAGTTGTAGTACAGAGGGGTTCGGACCTCGGACCTCGAACCTCTGATCTGTGAGTCCGCAACCACTAACCACAGGACCACAACAGGATTAATTTTTAAAATATATTTTATTTACTCCAGGATGGCTGGGTGGTGCAAGGCCAATTTTATAGTTGGATTGCATTCGTTAGAGTTGCGGGCGCCTTTACGTATTGCGTAGTTCCACTGAACAAACCTCGGCGTCGGTACTAACATCAAAAGCCTGTTGTACGTTGGCCAGCACGTGCGCCTGTTGGAGCTTCTCCCACTCCGCCGCTCCCTCGGGTATCCCCCCTCGCCCCAGGCACCCATCCAGCTGGGGGACATGTGTTAGTAGGTTAGAGTGAGAAAGTTTGGTTGTTATTAAATTTAAATTCTGTATTTTTTTTTTTTTTTTTTAATAAAAGAAATATTTGCGTTCTTATGATTTACCCAAATATTTAATTTTGAGGGCCATTTTCAACGAGTTGTAAATAACTCACTATTAGAAAATGGGAATCAAGTTGGGGTAAAGTGGGATTCGAACCACAGACCTTTGGTCCGTGAGTCCGAGACACTAGCCACAGGACCACAACCCGATTCATTGACAATATGTATCGTCTTTCTTGGGGTGATCCAGTGTATGTTAGATTCGTTCCGCCGTTTTGGCTACCATTGCATTATAAGGATAAACTATGTGCTGTGTAGAAAAAAATGTGTGTATGTATTAGTAGTTAGTACCGTGTCGCAGTCATTTAGTGTAATTTTTGTCTTGTGTAGTGCCGGGAATCATGTAGAGTTTAATTTAAGCCCGTCGTCTTTGTTTATGTTATTTTAATGTCTGTGTAATTCAATTGCCAACTGATAGTCACACTAAAATATGATTTCAAAGTGTTTTTTTTTCTATAATAAAAATATATCGGATTAAATGTTTATCATGTCAATGAAAACATTTTTGAAATTCAAATTTGGGTTAGAACTAAACTTCCTCGTTGCATGTTATATGAATCATATCCCCAGGAATTTAAACATACCCTTCACCATAACAGCAGGAAAATCACAATATACCATACAAAAGGTGTGAATGTGAAAATTAAAGAAAAATATTAATTAAATTAAAGATTATTTTAGCAAAAACAGTTTTATATGAATAATGATAATGATAGTGGAAATTTAATGAAAGATAACTAGAAATTCATGCAGATACAAAAGTATATATATCTTATAATATAAGTTAAATTACTATGAAAGGCCTATTTTTTAGGCTTTCCACCGTCAATATTACAATTAAAACATTTTTTACAAATAGAAATACATTGAGTTTTTCCACTGATTGGTGGAACTGCATTTTAATTATAATAATTAAAATACTGTATTTATGTGAACAAAACTAAATACATTATTTTTAGTAGAACAGATAGAAATACCTTAATTATGGAATAATGTCCAAATATTGCCCGATAAACAAAATCACTAGCAATATCTTGCAAACTTATACGTAAAACGGAATAAACTTATATATATGAAAAATAAACAAAAAATTAACAAAATACATGAATATCATTATCACATGTCTGTGCAATGGTTCATATTCAATGTACTGATTCAGTACATCAAATATAAATATATTGTATAAATAAATACCGTTTTGCATTGCAGCACTAAAATCCACATAGTATCACTTTGAATTGAGATGTGTTATTTTTCATGAGTATTTCTAAAAATGGGGTAGTTTTCAGATACAGGCATCACTGTGACTGCTGTATATGCTATTACCATGTTGTTTATGCTGCCTTTATAATGTAATATTTTGTATTCCGGGTTATGTCACTTCCTATATCTAAAAATGCAGTTTACAACAAATACAACTTTTACACCTTGAGTTTATTCATTGACTTTCAAATCTGTCTACTTTTAGAAAACATATCAGCATATTTTGATCATTTTTAGGTCACAAAAATCAGTGTCAGTTGCAAAATCAGATACATCCACCAGTCGCCATTTTTCTTTTTTTGTCGACCAATGGGGGAGTAGCTTCAAAGTAGGTTTTATTCAAAAGTAATTCTATAATTTTTCACTAAATATCGATATTTTAAGAATTATGATTGTTTTATTAACCCTTGCGAAAAAAAAAAAATTAAAAAAGAACTCCGAAACTCCGAAATTGGTGGATGTAATTGAGTTTGCTACCCTTATATGTAACTTCATTTAAGAAATCAAGGAAATAAAGTCAATATGAAAGTCACCCACGGAGTGTTTATTATTTTGCTAATCATATTAGTTTAATAAATGACTGTGGCGCCCTCCTCAATTCTGAAAACCTGCCAATTCTATTACACAGAAACTAACATTTTTAAATTTGTAATATTTTTATTTGCCTTTTGCCAGAAATATGACGATATATCGCTTTAAGATGAATTTAAGATTCAGTCAAGCACATTTCAGTGTTTACCTTGTTCTGGTGGCGGGTGTCGAAACTTGTATGACTCGTGCTCCGCGAGAAGGGCTGGTCTCGGTTCCCGCCAGGCGACAGGGACCTGGTGAGGGCGTCGGTCTGCTGGATGTTGAAGGCGATCTCCTGCTGCAGCAGTGCACGCCGGGCAGCCTCCGAGTCCAGCCGGCATTTGGCCAGCTCCTTGGTGATATCGGTCTTCTCGGCCTGGAGCTCTTCAGCGGCCTTACGACACCGCTCCAGCTCTTGGGTGAGGGCGTTCTTCTCTTCCAGAGCGTGCATACGTTCCTTTAGGTGCACTTGTAACCTAGAATTATAATTTATAGCATTAACTCTATGATTTCTAGCAGAATTATATGGATCTATAATTCTTTTAAACTTTTGATTTCATGTGTATATTAATATATCATCATCATCATTCCCTTTCCGCACCGAATGGTGTATAGGGCACTGCATTGGTACACCAATCGCAGCATATCTTGATCATTTTTGTTACATGAAGGTAAGATGATTGGTCTTAAGGTTCAGATACTAGTCCAGTGATAATGAAATATTCTAGTGTAAAAACACCCTTTTAAATAAATATTTTGTGTCAAAAATGTCGGGAATCGAACCTGAGACCTCCTGCATGATAGGCATACACGCTAACCACTACACCACGAGACTTTTACCAAATTTTATTTATACATGATATATTTATCGGCACGGGACACCCCAGTGAGGGAACATTATTCTGGATAAAAAAAAAAATACAAACATTGTAAAAGTATTAATAAATAAATAAATATATATTTTGATTATTTTACATCTTGCACTTTCCACATACGGATCAATTTACTATAGCGTTTTAAGTAGAATATGGAAGCACTCGATGACAAATCGCTAGAAAAACGGTTAATCAGGACATACACATATTTTTATGTTTTCTGCAAAAAAAACTCTGCAAATATGTTTTCTTCTGAATAAAGATTTGAATGAAAGTTTTTTCTATGCACTATTGGACACCCTAACTCATATCTGTTTCAGTAAAAAAATATAGTCAATATCACTTTCCAAAACAGTAAAAAACATTATTTAAAAAAAAAACACATTTGAGGATCTCTTATGTATTACAACAAATTTTGTGTGGACCACATCAGGAGAAAATCTAGAATGGACTTCATGGTTGGCAAAAAAATGGGATCCCACAATTCCAGTAAAAAAAGTGGTCTAAATTAGCAGTACTCGCCCACCATTATTTTAAACTAGCATGTGCCAATACAAAATAAGAGTTAAAAAAGAACCAAAGTCAATTTAAATTGCAAAGTGGAATATGCATAAACATAACTTTGGCAGTCTGAGACTTTTATACGGGGCTGGTTTGCACTCATACTAGTGCATATTTTATAAAAATAACAAATGTGGAAAAAGCACCGGTACTCCACATAACCTTCTTAATTTCATAATTTACAAAACATACCTGTCATTTGACTCTGAGAGAAGTTTGTCGACAGTGGCTGATAGTCTGGTGTTGTGTTCCTCATTCATTCTGAGTCTTTGGTTTAATCGCATCACCTCTGCATTCTTTTCATCCAAATTGGCCTCTAATCTTTGGATACGATCTTCTGCAGATCCATGGCGTTCTTGTGCCTGAAAGAATATTAATCAATATTAGATCATGTTCTAACAAGATTTCAATATAATATTATCAAGCTACATTAAAAAATATTAATAAACATAGGTAGTTCAAATATTTAGCAAAACTTGTTAAAAAAAATTAGCAATGCCTTTGAATTATTGTTGAATATAATCAAACAACTGGACATTGTAAAGACTGATTTATTAGATGATTGTTGGAAGTAATGGGTGTTTTTTAATAACCTGTAACATATTAAATTATAATTTTCTGCAAAAAAAAATATTGACACCCCATGTAAAATTGTGAAAAGGAACACATCATGTCAATAAAAATCTATGTTTGGTAAGGTTTGCAAAAATAAAATACTTTTATTGGATTTAATTCAACTTTGATTTTTTAAATATACAAGAGTGTCTAATGTGACACGTTTCGTCTTGTTAGGACATTATCAAAAAAACTAATGTCCTAACAAGACGAAACGTGTCACACTTGTTAGGACATTATCAAAAAAACTAATGTCCTAACAAGGCGAAACGTGTCACATTAGACACTCTTGTATATTTAAAAAATCAAAGTAGAATTAAATCCAATAAAAGTATTTTATTTTGAATACCTTACCAAATTTTAATGTGGAATTTTATCAATTATCTGCAAACACAATATATGTATAAATAAAAAATAATGTAATGACGAATGAAAGAAGTGTGTTGTTAATAATTCGATGAACAAAACACACATTCAGAATAATATTAGTTCAGATACTAAACAAACTCCAAAAGCATTGGGTCAACTCATAAATGTAAAAAAATATAGGCACACAATAGGTACATATATATTTTGCTGATTTATGGTACATACATGTTCCCATAACTGTGTTTTGAGAGAGGTTATCATCTAAAGTTAGTCAAGGGTTTTAATAACAGACTTAGTCAAAATCCTTCGCTTTCTGATGACAACCTGAAGCCTAGCTATATTTTTTTTCAGAGAACAATAAAGTTGAATTATGTTAAAGTTGATAAAGGGTCTCGTAATAAGAGCTGGCATCAATAGAGTAAAAACACATTTGCATAAATTAGAGTCATCAAATGATAAATGTGGGGTAAAAAATCCCCAAAGATTGAATTTAAAATATCATCAAAAAGGACAAGCAATAGAGTAAATGTTGAACAACTTCAATTACCCGTTATCATTTGTTAATCTATATTAATTTAACAGTATAAATAAAGGTCTGTTGATGTCTATCAATAGTACAGCATTTTCCGAATGAAAAATGCGGAAGTCCACAATTGAAATTTTATCCTTATCCCAACACGACTTGGATATAGATAGCCAGAAAATAAAATCCAATAGAGAAATATGAATTTTGTATATTTTAAGTGAAGTCAATGGTACGATAATTCTCATAAAAAAGTAAATGTGTAATACGCCAGCTTTTATCGCGGTGGATGAAATAAGTAATTAAAACTAAGTAGTAAGAAACCATTTGCTGTGCAACCTACAGGCTTTCCACCGACCTGACTGAGAGCCTCCATCCTGGCCTTGAGCTGCTCTTCCATCTCAGGCAGGGCGGATAGTTGGGCCAGTTTCTGGGAGGAAAGCTCCAGTTTCTCTTCAATGGCAGCAATCTTTTCTTCTTGGAGCTAAAATAGACCAACAATAACTATTGAACCCCAATTTAACATATGTTCGAATAATATTATTTAAGATAAAGATTTATATATGTACAATATGCAGGTACATGATTTAATTTGCTAATGCGATTTTCCTTATCTTAGATTAAATTCAAATGAAACAGCCTAATAAGGCAATTTTTAATGCAAAGTAAAGGTAAAGGATTATGATGTAATGATAATATTTCACAATTTTGACTATGATTTTCAGTTCCTTGTTTTAAATAAAAACTATATTAAACATTTCATAAAATACTAATTTCATAAAAATCACTAATTTAAATCATATTTTGTAGCAATAAGTTTCATTGTCAACATGCGAAAATAAACTAACAAAACTTTTTAAAACAATGGAAAAATGCAAATATTATGAACTCTATTAACAAGGCACCTTAAAAAAAAATATATATATAAAACACAGCTTTGTGCCTTTTATAAATTACAAATAAAATAATTATTTTACATACATCAATTCAGAAATCAAAAGATTAAAGTAAAATAAAGTAAACTGTGTGCATGTCAAAATAAATAAATGGAACCCAATTTTATAGAGATTCAGAATGCTCGCCAATTTATGTCTTATTTAATCAATATATGTGGCGAAACATGTTACAAGATAATCCCATGGATTCTTAATAATGATTTTAATCTGATGCCTTGGCCACTTTTAATGAACGCCTGAAACATTATTACATATCCTTAGAACCCTAACATCCCATTCATCTTTGTTGAATTCCTTTTCTTCCCTGGATCTTCTTTCTTACCGATCCCACATTTCTCAGCAAATAATGTGCATAACAAAGGCATTTTTATTAATAAATTTACATGTACAAGTTCTATCTGTCCCCTACAAAACTGCTGAATTTTGAAAATAAACATGTATATGTATATGTATATATTTTTCAAGCATAAAATTTTGGCAATTTCTTCGACCAGCCTGTTTTTCCGTTGGCTGGAAGACACTGCTTTTAGCAATACCGCCAAAGTGCATATATATTTTCTTGCTTGAAGTTTTAATAAATAAAGGCCTATGTAATGTACATGCACAAATATATTAATGACTTGGAATAAACATTTCCATAATATTAACACTAGAAATAAAGAAAAGCTAGCTGTGCCCACTAGACAGACTGCCAAGAATTGGTAATTCTTTTCAAAGAAACTGTACAACAAAATGCTGCTTGTACAATAAAGTACCGATTAACATTCAAGCTTTGTCAACAACCAAATATAAAAGTTTTGTTAAACACAAGCTATTTAGACTATTATAAAATATTTAGAAAACAAAACAGCTTGGAATCAACTTATGTTTTTAGGCATTAAATTGTAAATATGAATTTTATAATTATAATTCATCGACATTTGCAGGAGAAACTAAGAATCCTATGTGAAAAATAAATTAATATTGACTGTCAAGGAGTATTGGTTGTGATTTTAAAAATACCTTCAATTGCGCTTCTTTATGCTGGAGTTCTTGCTCGAGTTTCTCGTTGAGATCGTGCAGTGAAGTAGACTCCCGCTGGGCATTGAGATACCTCTTCTCCAGGGTTGCAATCCTCTCCTCCTGGTCCCCCTTCTGGGCCACGTTCTCCCGCAAGTCTCGCTGCAGCTTGCTGCACTGCTCCTGGCTCCGCAGCAGCTCCCTTTGCGCCTTGTTCAGGTTGTCCTCCAGCTCTCCCATCTTGGTGGAGAGCTCGGCCACCCGGCGCTGCCAGGAACTCAGCTCGCCCGACTGCGGAGTGAGGAAAGTTAGTACAATCCCATACATGATTGAAACTGACAATATTTTGAGCATATCTGCGACTAACTGATTTGATCCTCCAACAATTGTCTGGATAAATATATCAAAACCGGAGAATATATATTTTTTAAAGGGATTATCAAAGTATAGACATTATACTTGGAACTGGGTTGTTTGAGGTCGTCATAGACTCACGGATATTCAAACCCAGCTCTATAACATAATAAAATAAAAATAATATAAAATATGTATTTAAAAATGCCCCTACAATAGAAATATTCGGGTTAACCATAAGAATGAAAAAAAAAAAATTATGTGCCGGGACAGTATTACTAAATAACAGGCATATCATTAACTGATTTAAGTGATACGTAACAATTAATAAAATACTAGATTAGAATAGATACGAGAATAGATACGATACAATCGTATAACTTTCATCATCAGTTTTTCCCTTTCCACACCAAGTGGTGCATAGGATACTGCAAAGGTAAACCAATATTGGATATCACATTTTAAAAAAATACTCCGTCACTGTTGAGATAAATATCTACCTATACAATCAAAACAATGTAAAATACAGATAGTGATTACAGTAAATAAAAATCATGCAAATAGACCACCCATCGGATAAAAACAAGAAACAAGGCCAAAATTAAAACAAGATGCATCCACTAATTAGAAATAAAATACAATTGTGCTAGTTTGTAGTAAAATATCAATTAATTAGTGTAAAAACTGGAAAAAAACATATTATCAATATAAAAAAAGCTTCAAACTACAATTTTGTCAAAATTTGTTTTAATGTGTTTTCAAACAAATATGTGGGTTTTATCACACTCTGGTAAAAGGATTGCGCCAATAGGTTTTTGCGGTTTAAATACTTTTGCTAGAATATGTATAATACCCACGTAATTGGTTAAAAACATTGAAATAATAAAACCGCTTTTTTAATAATCGTGGTTTGAAGCCTTTGTCCTGAACAGTCAATATATACACCATTTATAAGAATGATACAGCAGGTCAATACTCAATACTATACCCTACATAAAGATATTAATTATTGTTTTTTTTTTTTTATTGAAATATTTTGATTAAAAGAAGTTAATAGAAGTCTAACTAAACTGAATTGACCCGGCGGAAATGAAAAATTTCTATTTATAGGCGATGTGAAAATATTGTATGAAAAAGTCTGCACATGCAAAAGGTTACCAAAATTGAGCGAGAATGATCACATTTCTCCTAAATTCAAAATGTTATGTAAGGCTCAAATGCCATCTGAATTATGTGGGAGAGATTCTCCCATTAAAAATTTGTTGATTGAGATGATGCGATCAAAATAATAACATTATAGATTTCCTTTATCTATTGTACCCACTCATAACGTAAAATTATATTTTATATAAATATCTATTAACCCTTTACCCAAATTTACATAGGAATAAATTTGGGTAAACGGTTAGCGGGTTGTGGTCTCGTAGTTAGTGTCTCACGGATCAAAGGTCCGATGTTCGAATCCCGCTCCATCACAACTAAATCACCATTTTTTAATACTGAATTATTTAAAACTCATTAAAAATGGCCCCAAAATTGAAATTTTTGAGTAAATCATAAGAACGCAAATATTTCTTTTAAAAAAAAACTCTCAAATGGAAGTGGGCATACCAAACAAGCGTGAAAAGTAAATAAGGAACTATTTTTTATATTTTTTTATCCCGTAATTTGTAAAAAAAAATGTTAAAATTAAACAAACTCCTCTAAATAATATTCCCATGAAACCTGAATACTATAGACCATATTTTTAAATGGTTATTTAATGAAGCTCAGGAAATTATACTAGGATTACAACGTATATAAATTACGTACATATTAATAAATCGTCGGATTCCTGGCACAAGTTGGTAACTACATTTTTTTTTTAATTGATTCATAACTGGAATCAAATAATCGTTATTTAAAAAGTAAATAAAAATACCTCGTATTTTATAAATACAAAAAATAATGTTCTATAACATTATTCTTGTGATGTTATTTAAATTGTTGATTTGGGATGAGATTTTAACTTGGAAAGTGCAATATGTCACAATTAGTGAAATGTTATTTACCAACTTGTGCCAGAAACACGACGAAGCACAACTAAATGTTTCAATTAGAATGCAAGATCATGCAATTGTGTTAGTAGAAACAATAAATAAAGGCCCAAACCGAGATGATTATTTACACAACATAGTTGGTAAATACAAAGTAATCAATATACAGACCTGTTTATCTACGGTGGACTGAAGTTCAGATATCTTCTTTTCAGAAATATTGTTGTTAGTGCCATTAACCTGTGTAGGGAGTGCTTCGTCAGACTGTAGAGGAAGGTAAACGGAAAACAGAAACAACAATTACACATGCACCTCACGCCACTCACTACTTTAGCTTGCCGAATACATAAACAAAGACATTGAACGCATTGTAGGCCGACATTACACTCTATATATGGGTCAGGTAGTTTGGTAGTTTGGTAGTTTGGTTTCCAAATTCACCAGCTACAATGTGTTAAAATGCAGTTCAAGATCAACGCTTCATCATTTCATTTCAAATATATTACAGCCTTTTTTAACAAAAGATAATTTTAATAACTCAATCTTAATGATTATTAAAACATAATTGTGGCGTACGTAATGTTAATAAAATAAAATAATAAATCACCCCCTATTACCCTTTTTGATGTGGCTTCACTCGTAAAACAGTAGAAAATGTATGCCGACATATATTTATTTGATTAAAAATGTGTCTTGCATACATTGAAATACAAAGGGGTTATCCATAAACAATGTCACATGATTTTAGGCGTTTTTAATCGTTCATTTATTTCCGCACAAAATGTTTCTTTTTCTTTCTATCATATTACATCACACCTTAAACCCTTCTTTCCACAGAATATTTTTTCAAAACAATTCTTTTTTACTGTCATCCACAGCTCCAGAATAACGTCGACATAAATTTGACAAAATAAATACATTTAGTTACAAATCACGAAAAGGAATACTATTTAACTTTCCTTTATCTTATAATGTGACATCGCAAATGGATAAACTCTAAAAGAACTGAAGATATTATTTAAAGCAAAAATAAAACAAAATTATTAGCAAACTGCATGTGCAATTATTTTTTTGATTAGATTTAATCTGTAATATGGAAACATTGTAACAATTATTATTTACAGTAGAGAATTTTTACAACAAGAATTTATTCTGGCGATGTATTTTGAAATAATGGTATTTATGGCTGAAATGGAAATGAAAAAAGTAAAAATCTAATAATTCTAAAAACTATCAACACATTGAAATGCAAACTATTTTTTTTCTTCTAAACATACATTGCATGCAAATGACAACAAAAAAACAATCAATAAAGTAATAGAAATTCATGACAATTAATTAACATACTAAATAAATATTATTATTGTTCGTAGTGTGTGCAGATTATTTGGAATCATTGTCCCCAAGTGTGTATTGTACAGATGTATAATGAGAAATGATCGATTCATGTTAATTGAGTTTTAGTAATGATAATCCTCTACTGTAAATTTTCAACACAATCTGTTAGCAATAATTTGTTCATCAGAAAATGTTTAATATGATTCGAAGCAATTAATTTGGTTGGTGCGCTAAATGATTGAACGTGCTCCCTTTTTGTTATTGTAATGGTGAATCAAACCCACACTCGCACCAGCACCCCGTGTTCACCCTGTGGTTGTTTCCAAAATGTATAGTATGAAGTAAATAACGAATAGTATCTTGCCATAAGTCTGGTAATTATCTCAGTTATTGTACAAACTTGTAAGGGATAAAGTAATTCAAATAAGGGATGGTAGTAATACTAAAAAACTTGGGTTAAAAAAAATTGACAAAAAGATATTTACTGTAGCAAACCACAATGGTGATAAATTTATAAGTTTCCTTTGAATAAAAAGGACGAAGATATTGAAAGCTTTATTTAAGTCCTTTAAATGTTTTGATAAATATCGCAATGCCCCGATGGCATCTAATTTATTTGGCATTATTTTATTTGTGTTGATCTCGGTAGTAATAAAAATATTTTAATTAATTAATAAGTGAAAGTTCTTAAAGGAAGTTAGTAATTTATAATAAGAAACAAAGGACCTTAAACTACAATGCGGATTAAACCATCTTGAGATCTTAGCTAAAATGAAATACCTACATGAACAATAATTTTGTTTTATGTAATCAAGTAAATAATTCTCATTGACTGTTTTTTAACAAACCGACAGGTTATTTAGGAGAATAAAGCAGGATTTGATTGGTATGTCAGGTAAAAGGGGAGGAAATCTCTTGCGTATGATGAGGCAGTTTAAGGTATATTATTTGTTTGAGATTCTTCCCACCTAGACGGCACTCACACTTTGGCGAGTGGAAACATTAAAATACACAGGTTTGTCAATTTTATTTTTTATCACTTTGCGTGATGGCCATTTCATCTTACAAGGGCATTATCAAAACAATGTGTTGTTTTAAAAATAATTAACCACTTAATCAATAAATAAATACTTTAAATCCTGCTAGGTGGGCACTTATTCCACAGAGCTCTTATCCCATCTGGCAAATAGTAGATTTTCTGCTTTATCCTTAATGACTGATGATATTAATTATTATTCCCTCACGGGAAGACTTATGGCAGTTACTCTTGCGATTATTGAGTTTGGTTGTGGGTTTTGTAAGTAAAGTACCTTGGTGGGGGCGTAGTGTTCTCCGTTGGCGTCCAGGGTAGCAGGGGAAGTGGATCCTGGCTGGCCATTCTCCTTGGGTCGAGGGGACAGGCCTCCCAGGGCATCCGAACCATCCTGGCTATTGGGGACTAGTCCTCCAGTCTTATATTGTACAAGCTGCAAACACAATAACACGGTGATGCAACTAATAAGATGTATTTTAGTTACCTGTCGTGTCCCTGTCTTCAGATTCGAATAAGAATGAAATAATTATTATTTATAATAAATAAATGCCAGAGTTAGGGTTCTTTCATATAAAGATATGCAACTGTTCCGATGAGAGAGGATGCTTACGCCTTATACGGAGAACTTAGTATGTACATAAAAATAAAACATGAAACAGGTGAATGCGAATGTTGCAATTTTGCAACTTTACAGCAGAATAAAAAAAATAGGTCGCGAGGTAAGAGTAAAAAGGGAGGGTTTTAGGTCGTACACTAAAATAACAATAAAATAATTTCAGTGAAAAGGCTATGCCTGTTTATTTTTTAATAATTTGTCGAATGGTGGTTCTATTTTTAAGTTATTTTCTAATTTGAGTAATCTATTCCTCTTTTTAGTTTTTATGGCAACTATTAAAGAGGACCTTAGTTCGCACAGGTAGGATGTGGCAAATAAAATTATAAGGTAATTTAAAAGCTTCCCTCCCAAATTCCCAAAATTATGTTTATTTAATGGCATTGAAATAAGACGAGGAATAAAAAGCAAATTAAATACAATAAAAAACATTGCTTTCGATAATGGTTACAAGTTAGATTTAATTGATACATATTTTTAAAAAAAGAACTAAAAATAAAATTTAGAAAAAAGTTACATTTAACATTGTTCTCAAAACTCTTCTAATTATAATAATAATTGGCGTAGAATCTTATACATTAACTCATTTAGTAATAATATGGCTCATATTTTACCTAACAATATTCGACTAACATTTAATATTAATAATGATAACACAGGTGAAATTTTATCCAATTGTAAATTTAAGGATGTTAAATCTGATCATTGGGGAATTAATAAATTAACCACATATCTGTATTAGTAAAACTTCACGTAAATTTAAAATTAGAATTACATAACCACAATTTTAATTATAAAACGGGTGTAGAAATTTTACATATTAATAAAAGTGGTATTCGTTTAGACAATCTAGAAAGATTAGAAATAAGTAAAGCTATTAACCAAAAATTTACAATAATAAATATACATTAAATTTCACTTCAAACCCTCTTCAAAATATACTACTTATTCATATTATCTTCTTTCTCACTCTTTCTTTCATTCTTCTGTTCCTTTCGTATAATATTTTATAACATAAATAGAAACGCGAGTAATTCTAAGTTGGTTTAAGTCATGGTGATGAGGAAGTAAGATCAAAACAGATCAGTCGACATATAACTAAAAATAAAATAATTTATGCAAATTTATAAACAAATAGTGTAAAATATATAATCACCGAAATAGATAAAAATAAGGGTCCTGGGGGTCGACAGATTTTTTTTATCCTGTAAAGGGGTCGCATGCTCAAAAGGGTTGAAAAACACTGACATAGATGATAAGTATAATCTCTCATTCATGCTGGATTTTGCATCTCTTTAAATGATACAAATCTATTAGAAACAATTATTTTAATATGGAAGCTAATTAGCTAGGTAAAGTGCATTTTCACGTAAGCATAAAGAAAACAAGTATACTTACTTCTTCTTTGGTAAGTGCTAATTCGTCTTCTAAACTAGTATTTCTTTCTAATGCGACTCGAAGCCTCTCTCGAACCTGAAAATAAATTATATTACATATTAAAATAACAACAACATTTAGTTCTAAAATTAAAATATCTTTAGAAAGTAAATTTATCGAAAATGATACCTCAGTATAAACATTTTGGATAGAATATTATGGAAAATACTAAATTATTATGAGAAATCATTATGATGGAATCGAACAGTTTTAATTTTTTTTTTACTATTAATAAAACATATATATATTTACTCCCAGGAGTAATATTTGAGGCGGTACATAAAAGGAAAACATTTTTGTGACAATACATAATATCAGTTAATACAATCTAAAATAGTAAGGAAACATAATATTAGAAACATATGACACAGTATCAAACACTATTTATAGAAATTATGTTGATAACTATCACAATCAAAAAGATTCTAGCAATATTTTTTAATTGCTACACTTTTGGATTTACTGATCGACTTTTCGTTTTTTAGTTCATCGGGCAGTATACTAAATTGGAAGTTTCCGTTGTTAAATATGCAATTTTCGGTATTATATTCAGTAAAAAATTACTGATAAAGATTTGTCTAATATGTATAGCATTTTCAAAGTTAAAATAATGTGTGGGGAACAATATTTTCGCATGGAAAATTCGAGATTACAAAACTACTAATGCGAGTTTTGTTAAAAACAATTCAGAATTGCGGTCATAATGGTAAGAAATTAAAAAAAAGAGAAAATTATTAAAAAATCATAATATTTGTTTCTTTATATTCAGAAACTAGGAATCGTCATTAAGGAAGTTCAGTGTTTAAAAATAAATAAATTATGTATCGTATTATCAGAAATGCGATTTTTTAAAGTTTTGTATTTTTGAAATTACTTCGCATGTGACGCTCAAGTTCTCTTCCCTTCTTCTCGGTAAGTTTTGCTGATTGGCCAGTTGAATGACCGTAAACTGGAAACCTACCACAACTCTCTTATTATTGGTTGATTTGAAAGAACTAATAACGTCATTCAAAGTAGTTCGTTTTTATGATTTTTTATATATTTTCAAGAAACTTTGCGGTACAAGTAAATTCTCTAATTTTTACCGTGCGTAAGAATATATATTTTTTAACTAATTTCCCGTAGGGCTGAACTTCCTCATTTTATAAAAAAAAAAATAAGGTTTATAATTTGGTAAAAAGAGGATTGCATCCGCAGATTGATCTGAACTTAGTCAATCGAAATATTCTAATATTTTAACGATTTTAACATTATTTTTTGAAAAATAATTCATTACAAAAACTATGAAGACCGGTTTTGGAACACCGTTTCTTGGTCATGGCGTAAAATAAAGTCGTATTTCAGGATAATCGTAAATCAGAACAGTTGTGTATCGAGAAACCGGTCACGGCCGGCATGAATATTTTATTTAGTGAGTTTGAATTACACTGCATAATGTAAAAAACCACATCGAGTATTTAATGGTCCCCTGATCATACAAAAAAATACTTTACAAAAATTATGTAAATATAATTCAAAGCTTAGAGATAAAGCCAATAATTTCATATTGTTTATGATAACATTATTTCTAAAATCAATAACCACCGATCCTTAAAAAAATATCGAACGAGAATCGACGGCGCAAAAAATAAGCGATATTTTGTTGTTTTAAGTCATTCAATAGCAGACAAATGAATTCCGGAGCTACAAGACCGGAAAAGGGTCTCATATTTCAGCGTAATCGGTTTATTTGGCTTACATTAATTTCTGGGTGCTGTTGAATTAACCACACGTGGTCAATATTATACATATAAATGATAATTTACAAATCACACGGTGAAAAGTTAAGGGTAAGTAAGAACCGGTTTTGGTCTCGTGGGCTGTGCGAGCGATTTTATCATTTATTTTTAGAATTTAACGCATTATGAATTAACGTAAATTTTAAATTTTATAGTCCTTCTTTCTCATTTACTCTTCGATGCGCCTGAACTACTGAGCTCAATTAAATTAAATATCCCAACTAGAAACCTCAGACAAAACTTACTCTTTCATATACCATAGAACTAACCATGGTTTTCATTCCCCTATGCCCAGAATTCTTAGGTCTGCCAACAAACAAACCAGTTTTGATTTCTTTGATAACAAGTTGTCTTCTTTCAAACGACCAGTGAATCAAATTCAATTGTAAACACCCCTCTCCCGCTTGCATTCCCATCAAATCTACTATATACCATTGTGTCTTTCGACTTTCCTTTATAATAATTTTCTATGCATAAATATGTCCTTAAAAATGCCCATTGGGCGTATATATAAATAAATAAATACAGGAACGGCATTTCCGATTTCATATTTTTTTATTGCATTTGCATATAACGCTAAGCGACTTTTCTTTTTTCTGTTACGATAATGTAGACTTTTGTATGACTTTTGTATTTTTTTCGGAAATTCTGCGTGTTTTCAGAGTTAAATATTTCATCCCCAAATATCATGGTATTATAAAATATTACTTCCACAAAGAATTTATAATTAATTTAACAAAGACTCGAGTGTACCAATTTTTATTTATAATTTCATAGAAATGACAAAGAAATGATTTCTGAGATTCTATGAATTTAATAAGGCAGGTATTAAAATCGATTGCGCTTACTATTACGCATAAAATTTCCAGGCGTTTGTATTGAAAATTATAATTCTTTAAAAGCGAGACATTATTACAAACGAAAAAGAGATGAAATAAAGAGTGCGTCGTTCCAACATCCTTTCTGTACACAAACTCCCAACAAGGGATCAACAAACGGCTGACGGAAAAAAAATATTTGTGGAAAAAGCGCGCGAATTCCGAATACGTCCCCCTTCTTTCAACGAATATTGTGTAGGCGCTTTTAACTATTTATTTGATGAAACATAATGAAAACATCATGGCGCAGTTACACATAAAATTAAAACACGAAACACATGGGTCGTGGTAGTGATGCGGACTCAGGGATCATTGCCGCGATTACAATGGGAAGCTAAGGACGTCATCCTTCACCATGACGGTATAGTTGAAGATAAATTCTCCCGAGCGATTGCGAAGATACACTACAAACCCCGCACCTTCAAGTTTTAGGTAGGTACATCGAAATGTAACAAGGGGACGCGTACGCCACGGTACACATCTCTTTTCTCTCTTCAATCCGTGCCTCATGCCTGAGGATGGTGATTACGCCTGGCTCCAGGCATGCCTCGTCTGTGGACAGCCTCCCTCCATCTGGAACGGTCTTGTGCTCTTCTATAGGCATTCGTCAGTGATGGTTCTGATAATGCAGTGACTAGGCCGCTCCATCTTGTCGGTTGGCGTCCACGCGACCTTGTCCCTTTAACACTTCCCAGGAGGATAGTTTTCTCCAAACTATCGGAGTTCCCCCTGGAAATATGTCCAAAGAACTGCAGGATTCTATATGGATCTATTTTTCTGTACATATCGGTAGTTAAGCAGCTATATGCTTTCTATTCATTCACTTCTAACTTATATTTACAATCTGCATTACGTGATGGGTCAAATAGCCCGTAGAGTAATGCAAGTTACAATAGTCAAATAAATAAACATATTCTTATGTGTGCTCTAATAATAACGCAAATCTCCCAAAATATCAAACTAATAAACTTCAATCTGTTTTCAATGCAGCAGCAAGGCTTATTACGGGAGTAAAAAAATATTCTCACATCTCACAACATCTTCGAGATTTGCACTGGTTAAAAAGCCCAGAGAGAATAAAATACAAGCTGTGCTGGACAGTATTCAAATCCCTTCATGAAATGGCTCCAAAATACCTATCGGACCTTTGTATTAGGGAAAATACATGTCAAAGAAAATCTACTCTTAGGTCAGCATTTGATTCAGGAAGAGGAAAACTTGTTGAAATCCGGCGCTCCCCAAACACTAGATTTGGAGATCGTGCTTTTGCCGCCGCCGGCCCCTCTGCCTGGAACCAGTTGCCTTCAAAATTACGAATCATCGACAGTCCCAGTCAGTTCAGATCCCAACTAAAATCCCACTTCTTTAAACTATCATACCCTCAATTTTAAATCTGGAAATATAATGTATCACTTAAGTTTAGTTAGAACGTAAGTTTAGATATACAATTGTAAAGCGCCCTTGAGGTGATTTTTTACAAAAAATGGCGCTATATAAATCAGCCAAATATTATTATTATTATTAATGTAAACATATTTATTTAATTTTACAATACATCTATATTACTTCAATTCCTTCATCTGTTGATGTTTGAAGTTAAAGAGCTTAAAGAGTTCAAATATGGGCACAATGGTGAATGTTACACAGTGTGTAAAGTGGCCACTTAAACCAGCCAATGACAGGTCATAAGCCCTGTAGATGCCTAGACATCTATATTGCCTTCTTTAAAATGTTATGCATTTTTTTTGCACCACAACAGGCCAGGCGGCCCAATTACTGTGGTGAATTACATCACAGAACACCCAGGTTTGAGAAAAATCATATATAAATTTTTGTGTTCTCTCCGGGAATCGAACCCGGAACCTTCCGTGTGTGAGTCAAGCATTTTGACCACTACACCACGGAGGCCGCCATGTTCTTCATCTCTGTTGTAATATGTTAATGTTAACAGCTCCCCAGGGAGTTAAATCCAGTTCTTGTCTACAAAAATTTGGACAAACTCAAAATATTTGTATTTTATCTTCAATTTTATCTACAAAGCAAAATGAAGTTTTCTGTATGAAAGATATAATATGCTTACATTTTTTTTTCTTAACATGCTCAATTACCGGTTACCGACGAAGAGTTAGTTTATACCGTCTAAATATATACCGATGAAGATAGCCGTTCATAATCGCGGCCCTGGTTCTATTTCACAAAAATAAGTGTATTCTTCATCCGCCCTGGACACAGAAAAAAATAATAAACCGGCCTATAAACTATAAACAAAATAATAAACATAAAAAAAGGAAATATTGTATGTCAGCGGCTGATGACTGATATTGTATTATGGTACCCACACAATAGCTCAGTGAGTAAATAACAATATGCGTCAAACAACTCGTCACTTGTCAAGTTTGTTTTTCAGCGGATCAAAATTGGTTCGTTGTGAAGTGAAGGGCTGGGGAGTTATATGCTAAATTACTCCATCCCCGCTACTCCACAGTGGGTGCGGGGGTGAATCACGTGTGTTTGTACAGCCCTTTAGCAAATAATGCGGACACACGGATAAATAAATATATATAGTAAATAAAACAAGTGAAAGCGTCCCGACGTTAACCGATTTAATTGTTTTGTCAATAAACACGCAAAACAATATTCTTTGTATCAAACGATCATGTAATAATTTCATTCTGTTTAAATCAATACTTTTAACATTTTTAGGAAGTTCATGAATCACAGAATCACAAAAAAATAGTTTATCAACATATTAAATGTACAGTGAATTTTAACGATAACTTTTGATTATTTTTTTAAGTGTGAACATAAAAATATATCTTAAATGTCGTTATTTAAATAATAAATTAAATTAAAGCCATTTATCAATTTAGATAAAAATATACATTTTAATTGGTCGGGTGCATTTCTCTGTTCAAACGGATGAATATTACAGTTCTGCGTGTGAAATAGTACCCGAATCCTTAAAGAGTGTTTTTAACTCGATGGCTACATTTATGTAAAAATCCTGAAAAGGGAAATCGAGTGGAAAAAGTCAGCCTCTTGCAGTTGGTTGGTTGGCGTGTACGCCAATCATA
This sequence comes from Micrasema longulum, assembly GCF_059751315.1. Classification (NCBI taxonomy): domain Eukaryota; kingdom Metazoa; phylum Arthropoda; class Insecta; order Trichoptera; family Brachycentridae; genus Micrasema; species Micrasema longulum. The sequence goes on from NW_028278041.1 coordinate 1,079,589, forward strand.
CTTGAGGTCCGACGTTCGTTTCCCAGTAAGCATAAAATATTGGTTTTTAAAAGTGGTTTTACACTGAAGTATATCATTGTCATTGACTGGCACTCGACGCGTAAGAATGATCACCTTGACTTGGATTAGGTATTCCGATGTACTGTCCTATGCTCTACCGGGTGCAGATAGGGTCACGATGAGTGCATTTCTTTTTAAACCCCGTGTTGAGCGGAAATATAATACGATAAGTAGAAACAATTAAAAATGATATTCGAAATAACAATACCCAAAAAATAATAAGGATAGTAAAAACATACATAAATCTTAAATAAAAAATATCCCCGAGTACAAATACAAAGAGAAAAGGATTTTAAGTGAATTATTAGTTTAAATTACAATTATTTTATTTTTTTTAAAGTGAAATAAATTCAATTTAATAATGCATATTATATTCCGTGCAGTTTTGAGGTGCGGAAAATGGTACAATGAAACGTCGATTTTGTCTATTTTAGTTACGCACATTTTAAAAAGCGAAATGCAGTTGTCTTTTTTGCACAGTATCGGGGAGGCATCTGCAAGACAGTAATAGAAAAACAATGTTCAAATACCTAATTCCCTGTAACCGCATATCCTCACAATTTACGTAATCCGAAACACAAAAATAATCATGCATATTTACATATCTAATTTTATCTAAATAGCATTTATTTAAATTATTAAATTGATATAAAACATTTGATTGTGTTCATTGAATATAATAATACAAGAGTTTTTATTTAAATCTAGCAATAGCAAAGCATTGCCGGGCTCAGCTCGTTTGATTATATTATGAATCTATTACAATTGTAACGAAGAAGTTCAGTGGATTCTTTATTTTTTAAACTTGTTAATAGACTATTAAACTAAGCCAACATATTTTTATATACTGTATTTTCCGCGCTATGATTTTTCAAAGTATTGCAATTTTGAAATTACTCCGCTTGTGACGTCACAAGTTCTCTACGGAGAGTTTAGCTGATTGGTGAATTGGCTTTCCGTAAACCGGAAATCTATTATTGGTTGACTCACAAAAACTCGTGACGTCATTCAAAGTAGTTATCTTGCTTGTTCAAAACATTTTTTTTCATATATTTTAGAGAATATTCGCAGTACTATTAAATGGTCTAATTTTAAAGAAAACTAATAAAAATCACGATTGATAATAACCTCCACCAGAAACTGGCAGCCTATACAATTTTTCTTGGCAAAGTAAAATTCGTTTAGTTTGCAAATATCTCAAACTCAACTCAACCGAACATCTGAGTTATATAAACTTTTTGAATGCACAAAGGTACACAATTAAGGCATTGAGGAATCTCAAATACGAAACGAACGTACAAATATGGATACCTCGCAAACACGAGAATAGCAAAGTTAAATTATCAATAGCGAAAGATTTGGTCACGTGTCAGATATTAGAAACATCTTGCACCTATATTAAAAAATATTTGATATATATAAATACTGTTGACTTGATGCATTATGTCAGTTTAGCCTCGATATATTGGTATGGTCAATGTATATTTAGCTGGCCTCGTGGTGTAATGGTCAGCGCGTTTGCCAACCATGCAAGAGGTCTCGGGTTCGATTCCCGATTCGGGGAATCATGATGATATGTATAGTGTATAGCTTGATCGCTGACATCTAAACATTGGATAGAGGCCGCCCTGATTTATTCTAATTTTTACTTGTTGTTTCAGGCAAAAAATACTTAAGGTCCTATTCGATGTTATAATCGATTTTCCTCTTTTTCTTTAAATATATTGAAACTAAAAAGACTTGCAATCCATTTACAAATAATAATCATAATACTAATTGTGACAAATTACGGTTTATAATGCAAAAATAATGAACTCGTAGACAATTAGTGCGTATCTCAAATATTTTTCGGAAATATCTGCACTGCTCCTGACAGCATATTTATTTCTATAATATTATAAAGCTCTTGCCAAGACATACATATAGTTGTGGTATGAATATTGTTCTTTAAACCCTGTCACATCCGAAACGTGATCAGTATGGGCAAGAAGACATATTAGCATATTAAAAAAAATATTTTGAACAAAGAAATTTTTTGAAAATAAAATATTAAAAAAAACAAATGGTTGCTTACTTCTGCAGGAGAGAAGTGAGGGGAGCGCGGCGCAGTATCAGACTCCCCCCTTCCCCCTTTTCGTTTCACCCCTGCAGAAGTAAGCAACCAATTGCTTTTTTTGATATTTATTTTTTTAAAATTTTATTCGTTCTAAAAAAATATTTTTATTTAATTTGCCAATATGTCTTCTTGCTCATACTGATCATCATGGTTTCGGATGTGATAGGGTTTAAAGAACATCCTGTATAAAGCTGTAAGATGAAAATTATGAACTGAGAAGATCTGATGAAAGATATGTGATAAAACCAGAAAGACTCGTTTACTTTTAAAAAAATATCTATAAAAGCTGGATGAACTTATAATATAATTTTTATAGGTTTTTTACTAGACATATTAAGGAATATTTCTGTAAAACTAGATGTCTAGGGCAGGGGGCGGAAGCATACTATAAATCATCGTGAATATTTTTTTTCGTAAAAAGATAGTACCAAAATTGGCCTATATTTAACTTGTATTTCTTTATAAAAATGTGTATTTTGTTTATTTAAAATACATCACTTACTTCACGATTCAATAAAAAATACTTAAAAAATATATACGAAAAAATAAAACACGGGGAACCGTAGCAACACGTCAAAAACAGTACACGTCAATACAGTATAAAATATGTAATTTAATACATGCATAAAATGTAACAGTATGGAAAAAATAAACAAAAAAAAAAAAAATATATATAATTATGATACATGCTTCCGCCCACGGTTGGGATACGACTGACGCAACGGGTCAACGCGTGATTTTAGTGTTTCCGCTGGCGCTCCACTCCATGACCGCCTTGATTGGTTTTAAAAACGCACTTTTCTGCAAAATTTATCGGTGTAAGTAAAAAATATTTTTAAAAACCTTTACATAGTGGAATTGGAAAAATGACGATGAAAGTAGGTTGAATGCTGTCGAAATGCGATCCCTCGGGCGAATGTGTGGTAAAACGATGTATGATAGGTGCACAAATGTCGTGATCCGTGAAGCGTGTAAGGCTGAGACATGCATTATCGACAGAATCAAGAAAGGGGTGCTGCGTTGGTTTGGACATGTAGAGCGAATGGACAGCGAAATAACGGCTAAAAGGATCTACGATGCGAATGTTGATGAATGCAGAAAACGAGGAAGACCGAGAAAGACATGGCACAATCAAGTCCATCAAATACTTGAAGATGGACATGTCGAAAGTAGGAATAATCGGCGTGCGATCATGAGAAGATGTATGAATGTAGAGGAAGCGAGGTCTGTATGCCAAGATAGAGTGATATGGCGTTCTATCCGCTCTGCCTACCCCTACGGGGAAACGGCGTGATGGTTTGTTTGTTTGTTTACATTTTTTACTTTTTATCGTAAATTCTGAATTTGGTTCCACAGTGCGTCGGTTTGAATTGTAAAAAATAAAGACGAGATGTGGGACTATGTAAATACACAAAATACCTAGCGGCCGGCTAGTTTGCGTCTAGGCCCTTAACATAAAAAAATCAAAGCAGAGGAAAAACTGAAAACCTAGATTTCCTTTACCACTGATATGAATTTATCATGTCAGTGTACCGGTACATACGAGAGTACGTTTACCCAGTATATGCTGTGAGCGGAATAAGCTTTGCCGAACCTTAATTTGGCCGCAGTCGAGGTGTGCTTTGATAAAAAGCTTTACCCATCCGAATAATCCGATTAATTTATCCGACAGGCGCCATCGACTGCGGTGAGAATTGTTTGTACTAAGTGGGAAAGGCATGAAGCGATTTTCTCCTTCACCTGAAATAAGCTTTCCTCAAGTCTGAATGTCTGCAGTGGAAAGGGGTAGATAGGATACCCAACCTGAACTATTGATATATGTGGATTTCACGGTGATTTATGTTACCGAACAAATATAATTCATTATCGCGTGTACACGAGGTAACTTGGTACACGACAAAATAAATTTGGAAAATATTAATGGTTACGGTTGGTTGTAGGAACATTAAAAATACATCATACTTGCCGCAGAATTAAAACAAAATGAGTGGTAAAAATATAAAGTAAAGATGATAATAATAAATATATACCGAGAATACATAGTATTAAAATATTAACATAATCTTATAGTAATACTGTACGATAATATGAGTTGCTAGTATGTACTTGAATTATTTAAGAAAACATTGAGAGCTTGGGTGATCTTTCAGAATATTCAATGTTATAACGCAAACAGGAGCTGATATTTAGGCGTTGGCGTTGGTAAGTAAATATTCTCGTAAAATTAGATTGTTTGCAGATGTAGTATAAGAAGCAGGTTCCCAGAGGGTATTGTAGCAAGTACTTACAACAATAATATCTCGTTTTAAAAGGCGAAGAGTAATTACAACATTTTACTGTAAGCAAAGTTCTAGGGGAATTAGCGAAATAAAGAAGCTGTCGAAATTTGCGATTAAAGACGTTTATTCCAAGGGAAAATAAGATGAATAGCTCTCGGCGAAATGAAGTTTTATCTTTTCGCAAATTAAAAGAGAATACATAATTTATTAGATTCTCAGCAGACGAGAACAGATGTGTTGCGGTTTAAGGTGGAGGCTCCGACTACCTACCGCCGACCGCCGACCGGTGACTGCCGAGAGGGGTCTTCAATAATATTCAGAAAGGGGAAGCGAAAATTACATCGACGTATGAAAATCTCCGTTATATTTTCATAAAATAGTAAAAAATTGTAAATTTAATAATATACGGGTAGGGATGCTCGACCAGAAAATAAAAATATAATAATTTTCGGAAATAAAAGCGAACGATTTTTGAGTACATCAAATACAGTCTATTTCGTGCATAGCAACAATTAATATTATGTTGTACATTTTTCCAAAGAACTCAATTTGTGATAACAATTGCTAGTGGTAAGTGGTAGTTAATGATTATGATAAAATTATAAATAAACTTATCAATGAAACTTCTTGGTTTAGTTTTTCTTTTCCCACCTCTTAAATAATAAAAGCTTAATCCCAAATTCGGGTCCAAAAACTTCTAAAAATGAACTGTTTAGCAAACCAGTTGTAAATATTTATGTTTCTGTCCCCTGTTAAAATACTTATTTGATCTTATCTCCAAAATATGTTAAGAATAGTATAAACACTGTAAATGTTGTAAACAATTCACCAGTCTTGAAGATGCCTACTTAGGGGAAAGCGCTCGTTGGTCAAAATAATAAAAAGTAAAACTAAACCGAGAAGTTTCATTGATAAGTTTATTTATAATTTTATCATAATCATTAATTATTATTTGATTTAATTTATTTATTGACAATTCTTGATGGAATTCCATTGTTATGGTGTATTTACATATAAGTTATTAATTTAAAAAATACTTGGTACACTTCCACTTATTTTCACCAGTCTGTGAAGTCAGTCTGAGTTCCTATATTTCCACCAGTCTGAAGATGCCCATTAGAGGGTGAAAGCGCTAATTGGTCGAAATAAATAAGTGGAAGTGTACCAAGTATTTTTTAAATTAATAACTTATATGTAAATATAAGTTATTACATCATAATTTTTATTAGTACATTAACACTTTTTTCCTATAAAACACATAGTTTAACCTGAAGATGGCTCCTGCAACGCCATCTAAAACGTCAGAACTAACCAAACTTACACGGGATAGTAAAAAAAAAGGACGAAACACAAAGATAATTCATTTCTGTGTTGTTATTCAGCACTACTTGTACCGCAGCATTTCGTTTCATGATCTTTGCTGATGTGATCATAAAACGGGTCAGGGAAACGCCATCATTGTTTGGGCGGTTAAGCTATGATTTCCTAAGAAAGTGGTGCCGTTATCTAACGCCCGTTATATGTCGTGATAAGACGTCCGTCTTTTTTATTATTTTTTTTATTTATGTATTAACGGATTTAGGGCACATTGAAATAAAATACAAATGAAGAAAATTGAAGCTAGGATTACAAAAAATAATAATAAGTACTACCTCAAGACAAGATCTGGTCTATCTTTGTGACTGTTTAAATCTAGAAAGACTTTCACCAAAAAAGTCTTAACGGTTACTAGAGATGTTGACTTAAAGAGGGCGGTGCCGTTATCTAGCGACCGTGATCACATAATTTTGTTGTGAGATCAAGTAATTTAATGAACTTATTTCTAAAAACAAACAATATAGATATACTTAGCACTATTAGGAGACATATTTAGAAGATGAGGAGTCATCAGAAGTCAGTAACTATTGTTTGTAGGAGAGTGATGTGTTTAAAAATCATGCTGGAGGATGTTGATTTTAAGGTTTAGTGATCTAAAATAAAAAAGATAGAATCAAAATTGATATGATTTTCTTATAAAAATAATCAAAAGTCCTCATTTTCGATAGTCCAAATCACGTTTGCACTCATTTTTCGAAAAAACTGTTCGTACCTCTATGACGGCCGTCTTGCAAATGATGGCACCACTATTTGACAAGGTCACAATCAACGCTATCTAGGAAACTCGTGATACCTCGTTTGTAGTCAACGTTTAAATTACGTTATTTACCGCTACATGATCGTCGCAAGATGACGCCACCGCTCTCTTAGAAAACCACAGCTTTAGTGACGTATCGCGGTCGTGTTACTCACCTTCTCGTCCAGGGCCTTGTGGTGCTCGAAGAGACTCTTGAGCGCCTTGAGGACCTCCACTTCCGAGGAAACGCCCGACTGCTGCGCCGTCTGCCGCTTCACCACGGTCATGCGCAGCGAGCGCTCGTGGCGCGACACCAAGCATTCTAGGTGCTCGAGCAGCAACTGGGGAGAGATAGTGTAAGGGTCAAAACATGAAATAAACTGACAAAACGTAAAAAGAAATCGCCGCAATAGAACGATAGATGGGTTCGGCGCTAGACATTATAATCAAAATTAGTGAAGCATTAGGTTAATGTTTGTAACTATATATTAATATACGATTTTATTTTTTTATTATGATTAAAAAAATCAAGGTATTACAATTTACCCATATATAATAATTTTGGGGGTCGTTTTTAACGATTTGTAAAGAACTCACTATTAGGAAATAAAAACCAAGTTGTGATAGAGCGAGGCGCGAACTTCAAACCTCCGATCCGTGAGTATGCGACACTAGCCACGGGACCCACAACCCAGTTCATTTTCAAAAAAATAATATAATGTTCTTTTGAAATTTTTATTTATAATACCTTACGGAATGCATAAATCTAAAAAAAATCATTTCTTCTTTAAATTCACATTCTGTTGTTGATGATTTTAACATCTTTTGTAAAGGTTGTCTGAGCCTTATGTTTAGTTTTATCTGGTAGTTTGTTTTATAATTTATTTGAATTGTTGTTTTTAATTTTAATATTGTATCATAATGTGTAATAGTAATTTATTTTAAGTTAATCAACAATGTTTCTGGTATAACAAAATATTTGTAGACAGGCAGGATTTCCTCCATAGGGAGTTATTAAGGTCATAGGCCCCGTAGATGCCTAGACTTTCATATTCCTCGATAGAAATCATTTTCTCTCTGTTGCAATAAATTTATTTTAAATAACCTTTTTTTGTTAATTATTATGGCTTAACACGGGCACAATCTAAACAGCCATAATAGGCTAGTGAACGTGTGAACAAATGTAAGCTGAAATGAATAAATGAACAAATATCTATTAAATACAATATGCACAGTACCTCTCTAAGCACGGGCATCCTGCTGCATTAGAGAGGCGGTAAAATATATTTTTTAATGTGCTTCAAATATTCATTTTATTTCAAAACCTTTATAGGTATATTGAATTCCATGTTTTATTTTATAAATAAATAGTTTAATTATGGATTGCAGGTTATCTAGAATTTTAGAGTGGCCATACAATATTCTGTTGATATCCTATTACGAATATTAAGAATAAATCCTGTTAAAAAATAAAAAATAGCGTTTACGAAGGATACAAAACAGTTTTGTTTCTTCAGTATTGTAAATTAGTTAAAGTAGACGAATAGGGGAAAAAAAGGGTCAGTTATTTTACAATATAGTGAAAACTAAGGTACGTATAAAAAGGCTGTTTTCGTTCTAAAGTACTTGAACTTAGAATACTTGAACGGATTCCAACAGAGTAAAGAAAATGCGCAGAAAACGTATTTGAAAATATTAGAAAAAGAGTTGATATAAACAACACTAAAACTATAACCAAAACAACTTTTATCTGACTATATTTCTAAAGCGATTATAATTTACACAATATTGTGTACGAAATAATTACGAAAGGTTTCACATCAAATATCAAAAAATATACTTCATATTAGGACTATTGATAATCATAAAAACGAATGAAACAGAAAGTCAAAATAAGATAAATAATAGCTTTGATATTATCATGTTCAATTAGTATACAAACAAATACGGATTCTTAAGTACTATGGGTTCAAACGATGAAGTAAGTAGTCTTTGTATTTTCATTCCTTATTTAACTTTGCGAAGTACTTAGATTTCACCCCGTGTACATAAGTCTGGAATAATAATAGGTGGTAAATGTAATACTTAATACCAGCAACTGGAATGTACTGACAAATCAATAAAGCTAATGTATTGGGGAATTTCGAGGAGATATAATGCCGTGTCTCCATTATTTCGCTAATTAATACTAAATTATACAATATTCAGTTAATTTGTATGATCGAACGTGATATGGTTTATGGGAACGCCATTGTTTGTACTGTATATGACTAATAATAACAATAATAATAATAATAAAATAATACGATTTAATCCTTTACGACCGAAGACATCATATAGATAACAAAATTAGTTGAGATTGATCAAAATTATATTCTAATCATATCTTTATGTATTTAATTCGTGTTACGTGTGACGTCACTGAACTCCTCCTAAACGGATTTACGTGCGGTTTTCAGCGAAATGTAGATCTTTGCGCTGCGCGTGTGCGTGTATATTACAATTTTCAATCTAATCCGTAAACAAAAAGTTAGGAGCATAAATCTTTTTTTCATCGACCTACCAGGGTTGCATTCGATGAGAATGTGTATACAAAAAAATGAAAGGATGTTGTTTTTTAGTATTTAAAAAAAAATTGTTTTTAAATGTTTACAAACAACATTCGCTTTTTATGGATCCCAATCAGATTCTTTCCTTAAATTCCTTATAATTTTTTCCCATTTATTTATTTTTACTGGATTTTTGGTAATACTTAAACAATATTAACTGACATTCAATACATTTTTGAAAATTGCATTCATGAATAAAGTACACCCCCGTTGGTGAGAAGAGTTTAACATTTGCAAAAAAAATTATATGTTTGAAAACGAATTATTTTATGTTTTGGAATTCAACCACAAACAAGTACTTAGATACCAACTTAAATTCAACATTTTAATATTAATAATTTACAGTTTTAGAATTCTATCATAACCAAGTACCTAAATATCTAATAATCAATGAAAATTATTTTTCCTTAGATCCGGACAGTTTTTGCACGCTTTCACGACACAATCGGGCATTTTTTAAAATAAAATAAATTTTGAGTAGACTCAAATCAGTGTTCGATTTCAACATTAAATTCAAAATTAAAATAAAGGTGAAAGCCTCAAATCATTTCAAAAGTTTCCCAGTACCGTGCAAAAGTTATTGATAATATTGACTATTCACGAAACACAATGTAAACATTGGGATAAAATGTTTACGGTGTATAATCAAAAGTGTAAACTGGAAAGACAAGGGAAGGGAGCGTTACAATATACCACTCGTAACGTCGTAACAGCCGAGCGGGAGGGTGGCATTGCGGCGAGCGAAATCGGGAAATTCTTAGAATGTAGTAATATTGTTTATCGGTTCGAACTTCTGGAATTACTCAGGTGCCGTCGCATAAATCAAAGGACTAAATCAAACGGAGACGTCAAATGAAAACAAATTTAACAATTCGTCGAGCTCCGGGGGGACGCTGTGCGGTGAATAAATCAAACACGATTGATCAATCAACTGCGGTAGTAAAAAGGGGCACAAAATTGAGTGCGGGAGGCGTGAAAAATAACAAATTACATTCGAAGTTTGATGTAAAATACTTTCATTTAACTGTCATGTCGGTAGGAATTAAGAGACACTTTGTGGAATTCGCATTTAATGACATTAACTCGACGTAAAACATATGGAGATAGGCACCGAGCCGGTTTTAATTTAAAATGCCGACAAAAGTGATATTTTTCTCCGCGTTCAGTATTCCCTCGGTTTGCGAATATGAATAAAACAAAACAAAGGATCTCTGCCATCAAGTAAAATACACAATGTTAAGATCGACATTTCTCGAAAGTAAACAACGGAGCTTGTAACTCAAACAAAAAATACATTATTCTATAAAGTACAAAAAAACACGTAAAATCTACCGCGATTTAAAGCCGCTCGGCACTCGTTTTCCATCGAGCGATTCGGCGGTACATTTGGTATAAATTCAAAATAAATGAATTTTAAATCAAATTCTGAGGGGAATGAACCGAAGTTTTGAATAAATAAAAAGGCGAAAAAAGGGGCAACAAAGCAATGAAACACGAGAGTTACTCCGCGTGTGTGGATATGCCTGACCGGGGCCGTTACTGAAGCACGGAGAGGGAGCTGGAAGCTGAAAGCTCCGCCGTCTGCGTCGTTAACATTTTCATCCAATTTGTTTACCGGCCGAATTGAAAAGAAAACGCAGGGGGTGGAAAAACAACTAGATGTAGTGGACCCGCTACGGTATAGCTTTGTTCCGAATGTGGTGATGACGCTTTTATGGCCAGCGCCGGCCACGCGCCGTAGGTGAGAACCCAGACGCCGAACCGCGAACGATAACGATAAAGCCTCGGGGCGAACAAAGGGCTGCAGTGCAAAGCGAAGGTCAGACCTTAACCTTTTGACTTGGAAGTTGACAAGAAAATTTCGATTTTATTAAACTAAAAAATTGTTTCACCACAATGCACTTTAGCGCGTATTATCGAGTGGATAAAAATACTGAATTTCATCGCATTAGATCCATGATGAGGTTTTAATCGATTCCGTATCACAATGAACAAAGTCGAGTTAATTAATACTCGCTGGATGTTAAATATAATAAAGAGTGGTGTTATCCGTAATGGCTATTTTATCAGGATTCCATATTATTAATTCGATTCACTTTAACCGTATCTCATTTTAAAAAAAAAATTATAAATGGGATATTCTGTAATTTATTTTTGTTCTTCAATTTTTAATTACTAACGATATATCTTCAAATTTGTATTTAAGCTTCAATTTTTATTATTATCGGTATGTTTTCCAATTTATATTTTTGTATAATTTCTTAATTACTAATTTTATATTTCATAATGTGTATTTGTGGTTCAATTTTTATTATTATCGGTATGTTTTATAATTTATAATAATTGTGTCTCATTTATTTACTATTAATGGCATATTTTCTAATTTATTTTTATGATTCAATTTTTATTATTATTACTTGCATGTTTTCTAATTTATATTTATATTGATTTTTTCTAATGTAATTATTATTCTTTGAATTTATTAAGCATCTTTTAATGAAATTAAATATTAAAAAAAACACATGAAAAAAATAAGGTCCTTCCTAAACACAGGAATTTCCTAGCTAGTCGGGACCTGAAACAAATAAACTCTGTACATTTTAAAACTGTGAAATACTAAATAAATAAATAAATAAACTTTAAATAAATAAACCATTTGAATGCGGTGGTAAAAGTTCATTTATGTTTCAAAACAGCCGCTGCCGGCTTTGTAGAAATTGTTCAATCACCTATGTTATTCGAAAGGAATGAAATGTTCGACATTCTGGGATGCGAGTAGAGTGAGAGATGCTCGCCGATGCAAATTTATCTGACCCTAGATATTCTGATGATGCATGATACATTTAGCAGACTCTGCGAAATGTGAAGAGCTCGCTTCGTGTGCATCGAATATTAACATTAGCATACCGACCTATGTACATTACTCGCACTCTGAACTCGAATAATGCATTCTAGCAGTATAATACACTCGTAGATTTTATTAATGCCTTTTTGATTTATTTCATTAGAGATATGTGTAACTAAAAATAAATAAAACAATAGCTAAGCCGAGTCAAAGGATATACTTTTGTAATTGTCGAGTTGCGACATAAAGAGTCAACACTCTCATGTTAAGTTGAAGAAAACCATATGCGTTGTTGATCTACGATCATGACGATATGCACACAGTAGACATTATAATTAAACTTAAAATGAAAAACATTTTATAGGAGGGAATACAGAAGCCTAGGCATTTACTTCCATTTCTTCTATTATTCCATCTGTCGATCTTTGTGAAAAACATTTCTGACTGAATTATTTCACATACACATTAGGCAATGCCTGAAAATACTTTTCAAAAACAAACTCAAAATATTGTTGATAAAACCTATTTTTATCGACGAGTGATCCGATTATTAGCGATCATTATTTTATCGTCAAAACGGAAACCATTATACTTTACATTTTAGTTCAACGTCTTCAGCCTTTGAAGAAGTAGGCATAGTCGCGAAATAATTGTACGAGAAAAGAACCACCAAAGAGTTAACAGGAAGAGTGCGAGAGAGAGTTGAACCGAACATTCGTTGCTTCCTGGAGCCATAAACAATTCAAAACTGTCGAGTACTTAGCGATGAAATTCTTTGAAATACCCACTTCGGGGAGTATGAACAAAAACAATGTTGATCAGTTTCGGGAAATACTTACTCTCGTGTTGTTTCTTTCCGCTTTGAGTTCGGAGATCTCCTCTTCTCTTTCTAGTAACTTCTCTCTGACGATGTTCAGCTCCTTCGTGAGGGTGGCGAACTCCTGTAACAATATAAACAAAGCCGCTGTTAGTTCGGAGACATTTATCGGGGGATTTATTCGGAGCAATAAACTATTTATTAATCTTAAAGGCGCGTCGTTAATTTTTGGCGGAAATTACCCGGCCGTTTTGTTAAAACTCCATAAATCTGCAATGAAAGAGTATTTTCTTAAAGTGCCGCAAAATATAAAACGTAATGAGCTATTCACAGTTTAAAGCGTTAACGGCAGGATACAAATATTTTTTTAATAATCCTTGAAATTATCACAGAATCTTAAAATATACATGAAAATATTGCTTTTGCCATATACATAAAAATGAAAAAACTAATATAATTTTTGGAGGCGTAACACATTTTTAAAGCTAAAATAAATTAAATTGTTTTGATTACAAACAAAAAGTCACCACGCAGTTTCCCCGTAAGGTTAGTCAGAAAAGATAGAACGCCACTTTTCTCTATCTTTGCATACAGACCTTGCTTCCTCCACATTCATACATCGTCTAATCGTCTAATGCACGCACGACGATTATTCCGACTTCTGACGTGTCCCTCTTTAAATATTTGTTAAATTCGGTCATGCCATGTCTTTCTCGGCCTCCTTTGTTTTCTGAATCCATCGAAATTCCCATGGTAAATCCTTTTAGTCGTTTTTTTCGCAATCCATTCGCTCTAGTTTAAAACAACGTACCATTTCTTTCTTGATTTTGTCAATAATTCACGGATCTTGACATTATCTAAGACAGAGACAAGTAAAGCTCTTAATTACATATTGATGAAAAAAAGTGATAATTTAGTAAGACGTCAATAGAATGTGTTTTAGCGGCCTCTGTGGTGTAGTAGTTAAGACGTTTGACTCACGAACGAAAGGTTCCGGGTTTGATTCCCGGAGAGAGTACAAAAAAGTGAGTTTTTTTCAAGCTTGGGTGTCTCGAGTGCTGTAATTCATCAATATGTTTAGGCCCTCCTGGCGTGTTGCGGTACAAAAACAAAATAAATATGTTTTGTATTACGAGTATTAATCGAATGAATAAAAAAGTAATAAATAAACCAGGTTTATAAAATCAAATTAATATATATTATCTCAAAGCTGAATATAAACAAGGCACGCAATATTTATCATGGCCGTAATATAAATAATTTAACGTTTGATGGATGTGATATTAATGGGAAACTCAAGTTTGATAAACTTAACAACATTTTCTCTCAAACGAGCAGTGAAGTATGAACGAAGCCAAAATAAAATTATCCGTTGTTTTGCTTCATCCGAATATTATTTAAGTAAATTAAAATGTAGACCACAATAAAATTACTACAATTTATGAATTAATAATTTATTTTTTTGTTGCTGCGCATGCGAATGAATGTATTATGGTTCGTTCTTGGTGTCATTTAAGGTTTTGCCGCGACCAATATTTGTGTACTTTCGAGGGCCTCATGTGTTAAAACTATAAAGACTACAGAATATCTAAAAACAATGTCTGAATAGCCCGTTTGTCGACTACCGGAAATGGTTTGTCGCGAGCGGAGGGGAGTTTGCGAGGTGACGTCACAGCGCTGCACGTGAGGGTCTAAATTTGGGTTTGTGTGGGCATGGCGCGCGCTCGACAAATTCTTCGTAGGTTCGCTATATGAACTAATGATTTTAATTAATAAATGTTATGTACAGCGTAATTTTATAGAACAAAATAATCTCTCAATAACAAGAGTAACGTACGCAATTTCGCATTCACGAAATGAAATATCAAGAATACTCCCTGCATATATTTTTGTATTTGAATACATTTACAGAAATAATATCAAAACAGCAAAAATAAAAAAAGGGATATTCCTCATAAATAATCAATGAAATATTTTAGGATTAAAACAGAATCGAGGAAAAATGATGAGGGTATTTTTCATCCGCGTCTTTCTGAATTTCCGTGGACTTTCCGTGGGTTTTTCCAAGACGGAAATATCAGGCTGAGATGAAAACGGAAAACTAAATCGTTTTATGGTCTATATTATATAAAAACGTTTTTCTTCGATATATTTTACATTGGACGAAATCGAAATATATTTAATTGAATATTATTGCCCACATAAATACTATTATAATACATAAATTATGTATTGAAGTGTTTTTAATATGTCTAATATCAAAAACATTTTTCACTTTGTGGTACACCATTTTAAGAATTTTATATTAATAAATTTGTATAAACAAGATTTTACTTTTAAAAAATTTAAAAGTCCATTCTCTCTACCTACCCTACGGGTAAATTGCGTAATGGTAGTAATTTACAGTAAGGCTGAAAGAGGACATGCGGAGGCTAACAATTTTGATAAATTTAAATATTGTTTTTCTGTCACTCTCTTGCAAATTCCTTTTCAATACTGAGCGAAAAATACAATTGCACGTCGGACTGATTATGCCTAACTAAAAGCTACAAAATCGGCGTTTCGTCGTCTCGTTTTCCGCACTCCAAAACTGAATCGATTTGGTTTTTTTTTTCAGAAAGAGTATCAACATGAAACATATTGTGTCGGTACGTTTAACGTTTTTCAAAAATAGTTATTATATTTGTATGCCGTACGTCCGAAGACGGCAGATAAAACTGAGCACTTTTAAAGGTTTTTCGATGGTCCTAGTTCCCCTAGTAAATAATTTATTCTAAAAAAACAAATTGGTAGACAATAACTGTAATGTGTATAAAAAATCACTGTTCTAGTGCCATAACCCAGAGAAAACATTCAGGAATACGTTCGTGTGAAGTAAAGTCATACCGCGTTTGCTCTTAAAGCTGTAGTCTAATAAAAAGCAAGGGAATTATACGATTCAGCCATTTTGAATCGCCGTTGTATTCAAAATCGTGCCGTCAAAAAATTAAGTAAATAAACATTAGACGAATACAAATATTTAGTATAAGGTACGATTGATTAAAAATATGCTTAAAAGTTTTTAAAAAATTTAAATATAATTAATTTTCGACTGACAGATTACGCCTTTTGAAATTTAGACTAAACTGAAACACATTGGTTATCACATAAAAACAAAATATATATATACACCGCAAGACAAAAAAAATTACGAGTTTACCTGCTACCGCGCCCCTTGACTTTACTGAACCCTTTTTCTAAGAAATCCTTTATCGATACCTCTTTCTTTTGTTTAATAAATTAAGGACACTATGTGTCACCTTTCTACAATATTTACATTTTAAAATGTCTCAACAGTCTTGTTTTACCCGCGTTTGAGTGAACATAACACAACAATCATGGAAAGTGCAAAGCAAATGTCGATTGCGATAAAATCCAAAATAATCACATTGTCGCAAGAAAACATATCTAATTGTGAAATATCTCGTCGAGTTGGGTATTCAGAAGGTGCAGTGAGGTTTTTATTTAAAAAAATCCAAGAAACTGGATCCATAGAACGGAAAAAAGGAAGCGGACGGGGGCGCGTGACATCTGCCCGAGATGATCGCTTAATAAAAAAAATTGTTATGCGCGATCGATTTTTAACGGCACCTGAAATACACGCAGAGGTGCAGTCTACCAGCACATCAACATTTTCAGTAAAAACAGTGTCCAGGCGGCTGTTGGAGCATGGTTTCCAAGCACGGAGTCCCGCAAAGAAACCATTACTCACGGACAAAATGAAGAAGGCTAGACTGGATTGGGCGAAAGAGCACCAGAATTGGACCTTGGAGGATTGGCAAAATGTTGTTTTCTCTGATGAATCAAAATTCAACCTTTTTGGTCCAGACGGCAGAAAGATAGTTCGACGAAAACGTGGGGAAAGATATCATCCGTCGTGCGTCACTCGAACCGTTAAACATTCACCCTACGTGATGATTTGGGGGTGCATGACAGCATACGGTTTAGGACCTCTAAATTTTGTACAGGGTACGATGATTGCCATTCAGTACAAAAAAGTGTTAAAAAAACATATTATTACAACAATCGAGGACATTACGCAGTATACCGCGGACCCAATTTTTCAGGACGATTCTGCGCCGTGCCATAGAGCCCGCACTGTGAGTACAAATATATATATTTTTTAATGCATTTTGTGACCACATGATAAATAATTTATTGTTTTTTTATAGATCAACGAATTCAAGGAGAAAATTGGCTTAAAATCGTTGACGTGGCCCGGGAATAGCCCTGATTTGAACCCGATAGAAAATTTATGGGCGATTATGAAAAAAAAAGTCGGGAAAAAAAAATCAAAAAACATTGAGGAATTAAAAAAAAACTTAATTCAAGTTTGGGAAGAAGAAATAACATCAGAAATTTTAGATTCGCTTTACGCTTCTCTAAATAATAGAATTTTACATGTTATAAAAAATAAAGGTGAATTCACTAAGTACTAAATATTTTTAAATGTTATAAATATGTTTAAATGTAAAATACTTTAATTTAAAATAAAGCGATAAGAACCTACTTCTTAAATATGAATTAAAAAATAACATGTCTTTTATTATTCCATCACAAACACTCGACCATAAATGAACCGTTATGGGTCTCTAAGGTTCGGGTAATCTGATACCTGATATATAATGGCAATTTCTAAGTACAATTCATGAGTAAGATTTTTTATTTTAACCTTGAAATAACGAGTAGTCATCACATATGTCAAACAATATAAAAAAAACTAATTAAATATCAAGAATAATTCATTATATGTCAATTTTAGTTTTTTTTGAGAACTCGTAAATTTATTTGTCTTGCGGTGTATATATATGTTTTTTTAATCCTCTTAAATTTATAGTAACCTTAGGTTACTTTAAGTTTATATTTCAGATGTTATGAACTACCTTAATAAGTCATAAATAAATATTAGTAAGCGGTTTACACAAATTCATCGTGACGTAATGGTCAGCCGGTTTGCCTACCGTGCAAGACGTCTCGGGTTTGATTCCCGACATGGTTAATATGAAAAATTGATTTACAGGGGTGTTATTATATTATATAGTTTAATGTGAAGGTGTCATAGTCTATTAGCTATTTTAAGTCGATTATACGTCAAAGTTTATGTTGACATGCAAGTTGTAAAATATATAACCTTATATATAGATGTATAACCTTTCTTAATTTCGGATATCCGAAATCAGTCGCCGCCTGGAAAACGATGAAAAAAGTAACTAAAAAATATTTAATGAAGTAATAGATAATGCCAAATCGTAAATCATTTGTTTCATATTTTAAATTCTACATCACGAAAACAAAATTTTATCCGAAATACGGGCACTTTTCTCTAACAATGCGTAAAAACGAAGTGTGATTAAGATATTTTTTTTTCAAAACTCAAGCATAAAAAATAAAATATACGAAGTGGAATGAATTCACCAAAGTACGAGTAGTATGATAAGACGGAGGGAAGTAAAAATAAAGGAGCTGAGAAATCGTTACTAAATGTGGAGATAGTACTAAAACCACAACTGCTAATTGCCGCAATGCTGTCGCAGATAACGTCCATTTGCGCTTACATATTTACCATGCATCTCTACTAAATCTTAAAAACACCCGAGGGTTTTTATTTTGTTCGCCAACTTGTAACGGACATTTTTACTTCTATTTCTAAACATTATTAACGTTAGGTAATTTGTAATTACAAAATAGTGTTAAAATAAAAGTAACACGATCAATGTTAAACATTCGGGGGTTTCTTCCTACCCACAGTAATATTGTGTAATGTAGCTTGTGATTTGGCAATTTTTCTTCGAAAAAAGCGATCGTTTAAATGTTTCGTTATTAATCAATAATAAACTATGTTTTTCATTTATTGTGTATGTAGTAAATTGCAAACTGCCAACACATACTTTTTTAGGAATATACAATACAGGTTTAATTTATTATATTAACGAAAATTCAATAATAAATAATAATTCATAACATACCAAAGGTTCATAGCATTACGCAACGGTTCATAACATTATAACACCGCGTATCTCAATTAACGTTCTAGTTAATGATTTTTTTTAAATCACAATTTCGGGGTTAAATTATAATTTACAAAAAACAATATGTTCATCTAAATCATGCAATGGCGCACGGGTGATTTTTATTATATATTTTTTAAGATAGGCGATATTTTTATTTTAATTACGATACCTCTTGGAAATTAGTCAATATAGAGGCATTTGGTGCTGTATACATATATATTGTAATGAATTGAATTTATCGGGTAGGTACCGTGCGTTAATTAGCCAGTTATTTGTGTCGCATAGTTGTAATGTTTCCGCACCTGTCAAAGGAATCCGAATAGGCAACACAACGTGCCGGCTTGCTGTTTTTTTTAACGCGGTTGTAAAAAATTCAAAAATGTGATCCGGAACTTGTGCAAAGCGTGCTTTAAGACGTAATCGATCATTTGCTCCAGGATTAGAATTTTCTAAAGTGAGGTAATAATCTTTTCAGCGCTTAGTCGTTAGTCTTCGGCAGACTACCTCATTTCCCTCCTCATTTTATCAATTGCCACAATTCTGTATAATTATTTATCGGAGAGCACCCAGATAATATATACTTATAAAATAAAATCATCGTGTATTAGACAGGAACGAAATTTGTCGGGAGAAAATGCCGACGATTTGAGGTTAAACTTCGCGCGTCGACAATTGTCCGCGTGTCCCACGAATCGCCTCACTGCAAGAAGATGATGGGAAACAATGCCTGAAGCGACTATCTAAGAATTCAGACGAGGATTGTCAGCTCCAAATCCACTCAAGATGCAGGATGATCTACATGAAATCATTGGATGGACGAATTTCTACAAATTCTCGAAGCTGCGAACTGTTTTACTTTTCCCATTTTGCCACTAGCTAAAAAGTAAATTCAATCCTATAATTAGGATATTTTTTATATTTAATTTATTTTAGGCATGAATTTCAATTTCACTTCGTTGAGATTACTTACATCATTGTTAATTATATTCAAATCATTATTTTAATAATATGCAGTATTTTTCGATAAATAAAACAGAAGTCTATGTTTGCATTTTTATACGGTAGTATATTTTTATGATAATGAAAAGATTGTGGTGTGCAAATCTAATATGTTTTGATGTAAATTCCTCTTTAGTTTAAAGATCGTTTATTATTTTATTTTAATGCTCTGATTATAAATTTTTCTACAAAATGGTCTTCATTTTATTAAGTCAGTTATTGAGTTGATATTGGATTTTGGAAATCTGAAACCTTAGTTTATATGTACTTATTTATTTATTTATTCATATAAAGACACATATTACAAAAAAAAACGTATCCCTAACTCTATGACTGTGTTGAATTGGGATACAAACAATACAAATATTGTATTTAAGGTAGTGTAATTGTAGATTTGAGATTATGCCTTGGAAAATGTTATGCTAAATTATAAACCGGGTTTGAATCGGGTTGTGGTCACGGATCAAAGGTCCGTGGTTCGAATTCCACTCTACCCTAACTTGATTCCCATGTTCTAATAGCGAGTTACAACCGTATTTACAAAAAAAACGTTATTTTATTTCTTTATTCTAATTGCCATGCATTTTATTTATAATTGATCATTTTAGATATTTTCTCATGTTTTTTAAATTAGAAAGTTACATAAGTCATTCTATTTATTTTTCTGCCTGATTCTAGGCAACTTCTCCTCATTATGTGGGGTCTTTTTTGCTTTTGATTCAGCTAGACGGTGAACACAAGAGCAAATATCAGCTATAGTCTTCTTATTTATTTTATTCTTACTTTATCTAACCTCCCAGCCACACCAAATTTGTATTATATTAATTTCATATTCTCCCTTATAATCTTATCTTACTGAGATTAGATGACTATTTCAGATAGTAAAGAGAGAGGAAAAGAGGAGAGATTAAGGAAGAGAAAGGTGATGTTTCAGGCGTGATTTAAACACAGCTACTGTAAAAACATACTTGATGGTCCATGGAAGATGATTCTACAGCCGATTGACACTATATGAGTTAAGGGAAAGAGGAATTGTGAATGGGAATCAAAAGGGTGTTTTAAGAATATAAGAACGAAGGAGTTTAACCAGGAACTGATAAACGATAATTTTTTCACGGAGTTATATAGGAGCGTTCGGACTATGAAATACAGTGAACAGAAATAAGAGGATGTCTCTCCGCTGTCTAGTATTAATGTAATTAACGATCAATATAATGCTGCTGCTGGTGTTCCTATTGCAGAGACCTATGTATTATAAGATGCGAATCAGGACCTTTGGTGCATTGCTAAAGACGCTTGCCTCAAAAGAATCAATAATTTTATAGGAAAGTGATTTTTTGCAGTGATGTATTCGTAATTCAACCTGTTAGATTTTGTGGTGCAAAAAAAAACAATGCCAGTTCCAAAATAGTCATTCAATTTTCAGTTCTTTACAGTGATAAATGAATAAAAATGGGTTCATTTATGTCATGTTTGTATTCAATTAACATTTGAATGAAAAATTGCAATAGGAATAAAGTTGGGATAAGGCGGGGATCGACCCCCGACGTTGGCGATCACTACAGCGAAAGCATATGCTTATTGATGTACTCGCCGTAGTGATTCCTGGGAAAAGATGACCAGAGTGGTTTCCCGTTGCCTTCTCTGGTGGATTTCCTGTCGGGGTTACCTTCCCTTAACTGGATGGTTTAGGTTTTTAGGCGCCAAAAACTCGCTTTTCGTCTTCTCGTTATCTGCTGTGAACACACCGTTATGAGTGTGATCCCATTGCCCAGGGTTCGCGACTTGGACGCTAACCAGTTGGACTAGTCAGTAGTGTTGCCGGTGGAATGCAACTAGGCGTTCGCAGCATTTTATAGAATCACATCTTCCAGCAAGATGTGACTCACTGCGACCCTACTGACAGTTCGAGCCCCCGGGGATCGACTATCAAGACTCTATTTCTTCCTCTAGTCCGTGACCTTGACGTTTTCGTATTTTAAATTTTAACGATGTTTATTTGTAAAATAAAGTTTTGTTTTAGATTAGAAATTAAATCGCCGCACTGCGCTTAGAAGGAAGAAATTTCACGAATAACTTAAAACGATGGCAAGCAGTTGTTGCATATTTGATTTCCGGCGCAGCAATCGAATGCCAACAGAGAGATTTCTGTACAAAAGTGTTAAATACGAGGTTAAAAGGGAAACTAAAGTGCTGCAGGCTGTAAAGGAAGAACAGAGTGATGGTAAACGTCAGGGGGTATTATTCACTCCACGAGAGTACCGCAGAGGGGACGAGAGAGTGGAAGGAAGTAGGGAATATAATATATAGGTAGGTCCAGTAGGGCACCGATTATACAGAGACGGTGAGACCGATGTTCGTCGGTATATTTCACTGGAATTTTGTACAACAGAAAAAGTTAATTCCGCTGATTAAATAGTATTCACCGCGTTACTAACATAGTTACATACATCTCTTGGAGAGAAAAACAAGAGGATCATATTTTTTATGCAAATTTTAACATGGTAAATCAAAGCTAATTTTGACTTTAAAACAGACACTGAAGCATTTTTTTTCTTCTGTGTTATTAACTATAGTACTAAAATAATTATCAACCGAAAACATACAATATTATATTTATGTTATTTTTTGGCAATTCGTGGTGGAATCCTATTGTCATTATATAATAACTTATATTTGAATTTAAGTTACATTTATTTATTTGACCAATTCGCGCTTTCACCTTTTAACGGGCATCTTCAGACTAGAGTGAAAGGGCTAATTGGTCAAATAAATAAGAAGAAGTGTACCAAGTATTTTTAATTTATTACTTACATTTAAATATGAGTTATTATTCAATAAGTCCCATGAATAACAGAACACTACGAGTATCGAATTTATTTAATTTTACTGTCAAACCCCTTTAGACACTTCATCTTCCCATTTCCTCCGGTACAGTCAACTTTAAATTAATTCTCATAATTTTAACATTTTTGCACCTACCAGAGCAAAAGGTACCGCATTGGTACACCAATCGCAAAGTGTCGTATTATTCACATCAGTTTTACGCTTCAGGTGCCAGGTCCAGGGACTGTGACAAACGCATTCACCACTTGATCGCGAAGCTTTAAAACGAAGGGCGATGAACTTTGATAGAACCGTCTATTTATTTTATTTTATTTGGGATTTTTACAGCTATTACATAAAAAAAAGTAGAAAAATCTTAACAATGCTAATTAAAAAAATCTACTGTAAATATAATGACACATAATATATAAGAAAAGAAGTTTAGTAATTGTATTTGTGTGACGTTTGTATTCATGTGTATGTGAATGTGTGTATGCGTGAATGAATGAGGGAGAGGATACATGTGCGTGTGGGAATGAATGAGGGAGAGGGTGCGTGTGTGTGGGTACGTAAGTATGAAAAAATAATTGTTTAAAACTTGTAAATTGTATTAAAAATGGTACAATAAAGAGCTTAGTAAAAAGTTAGAAACCTTTTTGTTAAAATTCAAATGACGTAATGATATAAACTGTTCTTTTTTTTTAAAGTATGTTAAATTTGAAAACCGTATTCTGAAAAAAAAAAGTATTTTATTTTTAAATTTAACTGATACACATCGACATTGCTCCGACATTTACCGACATTGCTCCCGTATCTTCTCATCTATCGATCTCCAGGCTTTACATCGAGATCCAGAAGCCGAAGTTGCAGAGTCCAGAGGCCTTGTGACGGAGGAGAGAACGTACTCCGCGAGGGAGAAATGTAATCGGGTCATCGGAGACCAAATTGGAATTAATTACGATAGTGAAGTAGGCGGAAAATGTATTTTATAAAACACAGGAAGGTTATTCCGATTCCATGTTTTGTGAAAGGTCAAAAAGCTAAATCTGAATTGACATAAGTCAGACTTAGGTTTGATTTAACAGAATTAAGCACTTACTGAGAAACGCTTATTTTTGGTTGAAGAGGTATCTTACTTGTGACTTACGTATAACAATCACAAAAAGTAAGTGTATGTGAGACGCATGGTGTAAGATGATCGTTTTGTTTTTTGTTGTTCATTTAATGTTCCCTCGCTGAAGTGTCACGTGTCGAAAAAATGACCCGTTCTGCCGGCTAATGCAAATAGGCAGCTTTTTGTAATATTAAAAATCAAGTTGCGTCGACTATTTTAATATTGCGCGGGCGCGACGTGGAAATTATATAAATTATTTTATAAAATATTATGAAAAAAAACTTTGTTATCAATGTAGCAAACGTTTATCATATTTAAAGAATACAAATTATAGTTTCGGGAGGAGTGCTTTCCTGAAACTGGATACAAAAAATTGATTTAATTATACTTAGTAAAAATTCGTAACACTGATAACGAAGATTTTTTTAATTTTATACTTTTCAGGGTGCCTGGAAGAATGACTAGACAGGTGCCACCGTTTTGTAGCAACAATTCACGGACAGTATATACTTGTAATGCCGTATTAAATAGACTTCATGAACTCTGCAATAGTTATTCCCACGTATCTGATATATTTAGCGTAGGGTATTGTTCCTATAGAACAAACCTTTTTAAAGATGGTGAATGGTAATTATATTTGTTTATTTATTCATGCATTTCATAATATATACAGTTTTTTGTTCACTTTGCCCAGCTGTATGAAACAGTACTTATGATTTTCTTGTTGTATTACTGTAGAATGTTTTATTATTTAAACTTTCTTCTGAATATGCTGTATAATTTTTAGGGTAATTTTTTTAATATAAATCTTGTATAATTTTTAGGTATATACTTTTTTTATAAACCTTGGGTATAAGGAAATTTATGTTTTAAAAAAATATATACATATTAAGCCAAATATGTTAGTATTATAAATGTTTGTAAAAGGCAGATTTGCCGTTTATGTTAATAAAATAAAATAAAATAGTTTATTATGAAATCTTACAAAATCAGTGCCAATAAAAGGAATCACAGTAGGTATAAAATATTTTTTTAATATCGTATTTATAGTACTGTGATTGTTAACGATTGCAGTGCCCTTTGCACGCAGACAAGAGAATAGAGGAAGACAAATAAATGAGAGATTAGCGATCATGTCACATAATATAAAGTGTGTTTTATAGGATGATGGACACAATAATAACTATTATAGGGGTTGGTCGGCTTTTCATGTCATTTATGACTGGAATGTAATATGGGTTAAGCGATGGTTAAGTCGCTGAACTCAAGAAACTTACCCGAGGGAGGACGGTAATGGGAAACCCACTCGTCGTATTCTGGAGTCCCAACACCCCCCACGAGGGTGTGGGAGCAACCAAGACGCGGTTAAAGATATGAAAAAAAAAGCAGTCGACTGTTAACTCGGCTAATATTGATTCAGAATAGGCCGGTCGTAAAAGATCGAAGAGCAAATGCTTAGTAAGGACTTGTTAAAAAAATCGTTCTGAAACGTGATTCTTGTCTAACTAAATGTACCTAACTCGTCTCTTTAGTTCTTTTTTGTCCAAAAGACCATTTTAACGAAATTGAGTTAAGTGTACGGGAGTTCTGAGAAAGTCAAATTTTTAAAATTTAAAAAAATATATTGAAAAAAAAGGTGTTTTTAAACGAAATTTATCTTTAGTTCTGGTCATTATTTATACCTATTTCGTAAAACAAAACTTAAAAGATCTAATTTTGAAGATTTGTGTTTTGGTCTGTTGGACAAAAACGAACGGAAGCGACGAACTGGCAAATGTATTTTTCTGGTAAGTTGGGATTTTTAGATCGTTGGAAAAAAGCTTCAAATAACCTGATTTGGTGTTTATACACCCTTACAGATTAAAACAATACATATATGAATATTTGGTTTTTTTTAAAGACAAATGTGTATCTATACATAATGCAGGTATATGAAAAAATATTTTATTTAAGTAATTATTTTGAACAGTATTTTAACAGTAATAGAGTTATTTATTTGTATCGATTTATGTTTTTTATTGACAGTTCTTCCTTAATCCACTGTAAAAATACTTGGTATACTTCCACTTATTTATTTGAGCAATTAACGCTTTCTCCCTCTAACGGGCATTATTAGACTAAAAAATATTTTACAGGGTAAAAATATATACGAGTATATAAAATAATTTGCCAATCTCACGAAATCTTGTCGTTAAACTGTTTGATTCTGATTTTTTTGACAAATTCACCGAGACGAGAAGAGGCAGCAAACAAATTACGGGCAAAGCATAAAGAAACTCGCAAACTAAGGAACATCTTGCATTTGAGAGGTTTGCCCAGTAGTAGTAGAAGTCGTCAATATTATTAACCCTCCAGTGGGTACACAAAGGCTTAGCGATATGTACACTACTACGTAGTCTACAATAAATACACACAATATATTCATTTCAAATCTACGCTTTTCAGAAGTAGTTTGAAGTATTGAAATCGTTAATGAATTTAGAATTTTAAAATATACATATTAGGTGGGATATATATATGGATAATTTTTATAGCGCCGTTTTTGTGAAAATCACCTCAAGGGCGCTATACAATAAATAAATATCCCACCACGTCTTGCAGCTACAGAGCGCATAGACGGTTGGGATTCTTGTTCCTCGTCTCCAATTATGATATACAGGAGCTAGATTACAGCACGTCTTGCAGCTACAGAGCGCATATACAATAAGAAATCTAGCCCCTACTTACATTTTTTATTTGACATTAATGTTTAGAGATTTCGTGATATTTAATTTTTTTTAATAAAAAGCAAATTTATAAAAATAGAAGTTAGATAACAACAAGTCTTGCAGCTACTGAGCGCATGGACGGTTGGAATTCTAGACCTCACTTACTAAATTTGGAGATTTGATAGTTGATAACATTTACCTATTGAAGCTAGATTAATAATCGTCTTGCAGCTACAAAGTGCATGGACAAGTGAAATTCTGGCAACATAAAATTATCAATAAATTTACAAAAACAAACATTGAGCATAATAGTAAATTTGCCAAGTGTTCGTGCTAAAAAGTAAACAATAAAAAACTAAACAGATAAAGCACTTCAACACTGTGGATAACATTACAGATAAAAATATCCGAAGGGTAGCTTTTGTAGTCACTATAGTGACTATAGTCACTGTAACAGTATCGCACATGTGCAAACACATGTTTTTGCTGAATTCCTAGAAGATGGTCCGGTCCACGTGTAGTTGCCGGAGGGGGGAAAGAAGCCTATTGTTCCAACAACTTTGTATCCATTTTAGTCTGTATTATTTCGTTTTATAATGAGTATGAAATTCCCGCTCAATTTTATTTATATTTTACATTATTATTAAACAAACGTGTGTATGAGAGTGGTTTGAGGATTGGCGTATCATTTAGTATGTACGAGTATATTGGAAAGAAATAAGTTCACTTTTAGTAGCACTGTTGTAATTTATCTTGGGAGGTAGAATTACAGATAGTTAAATCTTGGTACATTAGCATAAAAAATGAATACATTCTTTAACAATTTTAATGGGTTAATACATTTTTTATGATTTTAAAGTAGGCGCACTGTTGTTTGAAAGTTTCCGTTATTCACTACTTGTCACATATTTTAGTAAGAATAAAGCGCAAAATAATGCTTTAAAATGCATAATCTTCTTTTTCCACTTTTTGTCTACACATCGACCACTTATAAACACTAACACAATGCTTGTTTAACAGTTAACAATTTAAAATCGAATTTTAAGCTACGATTGGAGAGAGAAACTATAATTCACGCCCAGCCGGTACATCATCATCATCATCATCATCATCATCATCATCATCATCATCATCATCATCATCATCATCATCATCATCATCATCATCATCATCATCATCATCATCATCATCATCATCATCATCATCATCATCATCATCATCATCATCATCATCATCATCATCATCATCATCATCATCATCATCATCATCATCATCATCATCATCATCATCATCATCATCATCATCATCATCATCATCATCATCATCATCATCATCATCATCATCATCATCATCATCATCATCATCATCATCATCATCATCATCATCATCATCATCATCATCATCATCATCATCATCATCATCATCATCACCACCCCCCCCATTCCCATCGGCACCATGTGGTTACATCTTACACTTACAGTGTATAAACACGTACAAAAATAAACAAAAAATAATATTATACCATGGCGGAAGGTTTATATTTATTCTTTATAATATAAAATCTAGAGGAAGTATTAAAAAAGAATACCTAATGTGATTAAGTGAATAAATCTAATTATTAAATTTTTAATTCTAATGTTTTATTTATTTTTCGAACTTACTCAGATTCATATAAACTATTGCTTAACTCTTTGAAGTACAGTGGTATAAAAACGTATGACATATTCAATGCATTGTTTTGATCTAGAACCGTGGTAAATATTAATTTCAACATTTTTAATAGGTACAATATAGACATTATATTTTCGCTAACATAAGTCACTAGTCTCTGACTGATTTAAAGATTTGTTTATTCCATTTCTGACATGGTAGTAGTAAAATTTATACAACCTGAAAAAGCGTTTTCCATTTTTAGCACTATTTAAAAAATATTTTTTACTAAAATAAAAAGATGAGCCTCAAAGAGTTAAGTAATTTTTTTTCAAATTTAATACTGTTTTGACGAAGGGTAGCTGTTCATAAAAATAATACATTAATTACAGTAAATAATATAGCTTCTAATAATAGTAAATATTATGGTAAGTAATGTAGTCAAGTGAACAAAAAAATTGTATTTATGATAAAATGTATACATAAATAATAAAAAATAATTTTGAAAATGTAGAGCATTTTTATCATTATTCTGTGTAAAATGTATACATGATATATTATATTAATAAGCAAATTAATAGAAAAAAATTTTTTTTTTCAAAGATTTCTCGGTATTTCTTCACCTGTAGTAAACAAAGATGTAGCAGGCAACCACACGTGCGTCCCCTGGCGGAACACGCGGATTTCAGCAGGCCGAGCATGGTCCTGGTCCCCAGGCGGTCTGATGTGAGGACACCCTGGCTCGATAAAGATGCAACTACCAAGTGTACCAAGTCCCATTATAGTGGTTCTTTAGGATGCTGGTCATTTTACTGATGATTGTAATTTGGGGGTATTGTATTGTACGGCGATGAGTGTGGAAGATTACGTTGATATTTTAGATACCCGTTTGAAATATAATTATATGGGTACATTGCTTTTTTTTATTGAAAAATTTTACATTGGCAATTTGATGCACCAATTATTTTTTTAAATTTATTTATGAACTTATTTTATTTTTAAACTATTTTTAAACTTTACATATTACATTACATTGCATATTTTATTTGTACGAAATATTCCCAATCAGCAAAAGTGCTGGTATGAGGGGATATTATATACATATAATAATACAATAGTTTAAATAAAAAGTCAATAAAATAACATCACATATCACTCGTCCTATTATAGAAGAACCTATTATACTTGAATTCCCGCCAAACTGAGAACACAGGCTTAAACGCAGGGATCTCTTTGAATGTTAAGAAACATAAACAATTGCACAGATAATATTTTAGATTGATTAAATATTTTTAAGGATTCTATAGAAAAAAACATTTTTGTTCGCACTCCGGTAAGCTCCTTTTAGTAATATCGATCATTAAAAAAAATACAAATATTCGTGTTATCGTGAAACACTCAAATACTTAATAACTCAAAACTAACTATTAGAACATGGGAATCAAGTTGTGGGAAAATGGGGTTCGAACCTCGGACCGTGAGTCCGCGACACTAGCCACGGGACCACATGGCTTGGCCCGTTCTTAGATGTAAGATCAACATTGATACGGAAATAAAAAAGACAACGTACTACTCATATAACTGATTGGCGGTATCTATATTTTGATACGAATTAAAATTTATATTTTAACTTAATTAAAAAAAAAACCTTCGGTTGGACTTATATAATATACAAAGATAATATTATGATCACAGTTTTAAAAAACATCCACAAAAGAATACAATATTATTACCAGTGAAATGAAAGGAGTTTTTATTAAAATATGTACAACCAAAATTACTTTTTATAGTGAAAAGCAGAGGCAAAAACTTGATTTTGATTACTTAGTGAACCAACACGTGTCTATAAAAGAAAAACCGATATTTTAATTAGAAAGAAAAATGTAAATATTTGCATCCGTTAGCATAGCTAATTTCAAAACTCAAGGAAGAATTTCTATCTGCAATTTTCGCTAACATGAAAAATCTCTGAAATGTAAATAAACACTTAATTAAATTGAAACTGTTATTTTTTTTTTAAACATATTTTATTTATGATTTACACAATCAATTCTGGGGAAAATTGTCGACGAGTTGCTAATAACTCACTATTAGAAAATGAAAATCAAGTTGTGGTAAAGTGGGATTTGAATATCGGACCTGTAATCCGTGAACACTAGCCACGGGACCACAGCCCGGTTTTTTCGGTGAGTGAATATGTAAACACGTGTTTTAACTGGAATTCTTAGTTCTTTTTATTAAAAAATAGAAGTATCTGGTTCAAATTAAATTTTTTTTTTTTTTAAAAAGTATTGTGTAACAAAAACGTTATTCATTCCAGAAACACTAACACGCAGTGGTTAGCTAGGAACATACGATTGAAATAATTGTATTCACTAAGAATTACAAATAAAGAGATTAATGAACAACCTATAAACATTAGTGGAAAAAAAATGTAAGTAATGAGGATAAAAAAGTAATTTTAAAATCTGTGTACGATGATTTTTAACGCATATACGAGTAGGTACGTACTGCCGGAGAACGAGTTCGTGGCGTACGAAATGAATGCGGCAATGCGTTTTGACGCTGCCCGGTTGAGTATAGATAAAAATTAGCTGGGTAATATTGACGAATATATTATTTTCTTGAATTTTGGAGCACCAATTTTTATGGAAACTCAACCAGACTGCGTCAAAACATTTAATATATTACCGTATACCATCTGTACGCCACGTACTCGTTCCGGAACTGTACATATGTAAAAATGTAATTTAACATTAACAAAGTAGGAAAATACGTTCAAAACCGGGAGAACAGATTTTATATACTATTTATCTCCCAAAAACACACTGCCTAAGATTATTAAACGGACCATAATAAATTTGATATAATCAGACCAACTTAAAGAGGCTTTTCATTGTGATATAAGCTCTTACATTTTTACATTCAATAATACATATTTTTATAAACTTAATTTATTTGTGAAAATTGCACTGTAATAATTATGGTAAAACAGCTGATTGTGTTACATTATTTTTCACGATAAAATATGTCTACACTACTACTGAATGCCTTGTTTTACCATTCGCCTTCTATTATAGCCTGGGTATTTATTTTTATATCGATATAAGTCCGTTAATAAATAAATAAATAAATGAACTTAACCTTATTTTTTTAGTTATACGGATAATCGGTAAAACGTAATCAACATTAACATTCGATTATTAATGAAAAAATCGATACATGACGAAGAAATTACTCATTACAATGCTAACATGTATTTTCTATATTGAGATTGAAGTACTAACTGTTTATCATAAAATGTATAACAAATTAACAGCATTCACCGTTTTCCAAGTATTTACCTAAGAGCTGATTGTTTTTCAAGCATAATTAATTTGTAAGCCCGTATCGTATGTATATTGAAATCTTTGATATTAATACCACATCAAGACAAATTTATCCAGATTTAATGTAAAATAAAACACAACTAAGGCAATTCGAAAATAATAAAATGGTTTTAGTTTAGTTAAGAAAAACAGTAAGTTAATATTATATTTGATAAAAGAAAATTCTACAAATAAATATATTTAAAAAAATAAAACACTGATACCCTCGATGAGAATTTTCAAAATGCTAGATTTAACAACAATAAATATAAACAATTCGTAATGCTGATTTTTATTATTATATACAGTTGTGCAAAGGCTGTTTTAAGGGATAAGAAACAACCGCTATATTAATATTAGTGCTGGCTGAGAAAGCTCCATTTTCACAGGAAAATACGAGGAGCAGAATATCTGGAACGTGTCCTTAGTTCTTATATCTTCAAATGCTAATCAAACCCATGAAACGTGGCACGTATTCTCTAGATTTAGCAGAAGGATAATATCGAAGGGTTTGAGAAAAGCATGAAGAGTAAAGTAGAAGGCGAGAGGCAATTATTATCGAATTTTGTTTATTTTTTTTATCCCATTGTATTATTTTGAACGTGTCCTCACTGGAATTTCCCGTAACGGAAACACATTTTACAATATTTTTGAACACAATTAATTTTTATTTACGCTTTATTAAAGAATTTTAAACATTCAATTTATTTGTTAAACTAATTTATGCTCATAATTTTTATTTCAACTTACTTACACGATTTTATTGATTAATAATTTTACCTGTAAATTTATGAAAATTATTATGCTTGATTGAAAATTATTTTGTGTCTCAACTAACATGTAAGTCCAAACATAAGGCGGATATTTTTTTTAGCAAGGTTGGAACATGACTATGAAAACATGAGTGTATTTATTGCAAAAACTGCAATAATTTAAAAAAAAAGTCATTACTTGCATGAAATTGTAAAATTTTATCAAAATTTAAGAAAATTCTATGTTCAATGTTCTAATATCCAATAATACGTATTTTTTACGTCATATAAATTTAACTTATTTTTACTGAGTTTTGTGTTTAATTTTCTTGTTAGCTTGGGAGTTTTCAAACCTTCAATTCTCATTACTCGCACAATTAATCACAATACACAGATTGATGTAATAAATAAACAACATAACAAATTATCCGAAAAACATGCAGCTGTTAAGTTTTAACTGATAAAATGTTAGTAAAATTGCAATAAATGCAAACAGAGGGCGGGCGGACGGACGACGGGCGTCCCGGCGGCAGAGACGCGACGCCTAGAACTACATGCGACACTATACCCCATACACCACCAGCAGTCGATCATTTTACACGATATGACGAGCCTTCAGCGGTGGCCAATCGCTTCACATGATTGATAATACAAAATTGTAAATCCTTAAATGATTTTTTTTTAATAAATATAAAAAAAGGAGTCGTTTTTTAATAATAATAATTTTAATTTGACAAGGCTTAAAGGCGATGAAAAATAAGTTTAACCTATAAGTTCCTAAATTTATTTAAGGCGAGAATGATGGATATTACACGACGTACTTTAATATAATTTTGAATACACTTTTTTTAATTTAATTCATTATTGCTTATGTACCATTCTATGAGTTTAGTTAATAACCCGTCGATTAGTTGAAATAATAATGGCTTTAAACCACAATTACGAAAAATACAATTTCAACCAATTACGTAGGTCTCATACTTATTCTAGCAAAGGTATTTAAACCGAAAACACCTATTGGCGTAATCCTTTTGCCAGAATGTGTATGACCGACGTAAATGCTTAAAAACTTATAAACACATTTAGCCAAAATAGTCTTTGTCCTAAACACAGTCGACACAAAGTTATAAGCCAGGGCCGTGATAACAAACGCTATCTTTAAAGGTACAAAGTTATATCGATATTTGTATGAAAATGTGGATATTTGTACGAAAATTTTAAGTATCGTCGTCGAAAGTTTGCAATTCAACATGTTTGTAAAATATTGTAATTGTACTTTCTTTTATGGGTTTAAAGCGAACACTCGCATCTTCCAACTCGCTGTATGATTTTTATGATATTGGCATAAAGGTATTCTTGGCGCGGTCGTCCTCTAGTAAAGAATTTTATATTCCCTTCTCAAAAAGATTTTCCGTTTCAGTTAGAACATCTGGCAGGATTCAACGTTTTGAAGAACATGAATTCTGTAGTCAATAAACGTGACATTA
The DNA here is from genome assembly GCF_059751315.1 of Micrasema longulum. Lineage (NCBI taxonomy): Eukaryota > Metazoa > Arthropoda > Insecta > Trichoptera > Brachycentridae > Micrasema > Micrasema longulum. The sequence continues at coordinate 1,113,382 of NW_028278041.1, forward strand.
TAATAAGTTTATTCACGAGAATTACAGTATTGATTAAAAATATAACTAACTATCTAAAAAGTAGTTGGTATCTTTGTTGGTTTCTGGGAAAAGCCACAGCGTGCTTAAGAGCTTCGGCGGTATAAAGGTAAATACGAGTACCTATACCGAGACTCGAAACAGGTGCATAAATTACTATCTGTACTAATAAAATAAATTATTTTTCACATGACTGCTCCGGAATTATCATTAAGCCCTAATACAAAGCAGTTTTATGGACAAAATGTTGTTTAAACTGTAACCCAAAACGTACAATCATTGTAACATTTCGAAAACATATTGTGCTTCATAATGTAATTCATCACTGTAATTGGGTCTCCTGGTATATTAAGAAAATAAAAAGTAAAACAAAAAATAAAAAGTATACAAAAGTACATAATCTTATTTATACCTACCGTTTTATTTCAATTTATCAGGGCACATATTTTTATAGGCAGCCAAATATTAGATTTATTTATATAGGAAATAATATATGGCCTATCATAATTATTTATGAGCAAAACAAATAATACCACGTATATTTTAAAAAAAGTATATTAAAAAAATGCATCATTCTCAAAAAATATTAAATCCAATTTTTTGTTCTATCCATTTCCACAATAAATAAATAAATGCTATGGCTCATGACCAAAAATAAACAAAGGTTGTGTCTTGTAAGTGTGTGTGTGTAGTGTGTATGTATGTATGTGGAGGTAAGTGTGTAGGTGTGTGATTGAATTTGTACAGAAGCATTTACGAATTGTGTAATCAACTAAAGCTTGATTAGAAGAAATAGCTAAATAGCAATTAACGAATAAACCCACTAAGTATTTCAAAGAGACCAACGTCTCAATAGAGACGAATGAAATCATTATTTTATTGGAATTATTAGGGATTTGGAAATCATTTACATGGATAGTCATTTACAGGGCTTACGAAGGTATTTTAAATAGTAGTTAAAAAATAAATGAAGAAATGGAAATGGTGTTCCGGCTATCACTTAAGGGAGATCAGAGAAGTTTAAATAGTACAAATAACCGATGAACTCGTAAAGTAATGTCCTCGATACGTTATAAACAATATCATGTACGTAAGACTCTAGTGTTAAGAGTGGACCATTATATGCATATAAATGCCAGTTAGTAGTTAATAAACAACATTTTTACAAAATGATATGAAAAGATAATATGAACGTTTTACAGCGTTCTAGACCAAATGATCTATTTAAACACTGTACAATTCACCATATTATCTACCTTTGAACATTAAACTACTCCATGTGTTGAGTTTAGTAAAGCTGAAATCGTGTTGAAAATATAAGTAAATCTAGCGGATCTATCAGAACAAGTCTAAAAATATTAGGACAAACTCGAGGGATTGTTAGTCAATAATTTAATACAGGTAAATAAAGGCATATTTACAATTAAAATATGAAGCGTGAAAAACCGAGTTGCGTGATGTGTTCATAATTCAAGAATTCGGTTTCCATAGCTCGATATAGAGGCGACCCATGATGGCGCGCGGCCGCCTTATTGACTTTCCGAAGGAGCTATTGTTTTAGAGCGCCTTTATTCTAACATAAACCCTCGGAGAGGTGACAGAGGTCACCAACACCCCCAGAAGAGAATTTCCCTTATGAGATTGTCAAACCGAGATTAAGCGAAGTCGAGCCTTCCGAGAAAAAATCAACTTCATTAATTATTATGCACATCAAACGATTGAGAGTAAAAAAAGGAGGCGGTTTATGATGGACTTATTTATTTATATTTTTTTGCATAATACTTTTTTATGATTAACTCGTCATCAAAACAAAGATGAAGAACATTTGAAGAAGGGAAAATACTGTAGCCTGGGCATTTACAGGGTTTATTACCTGTCATTGGCTGGTTTGAGAGGTTAATTTTGAATATTTATTTAAGAAATAGTTTAAATTGGTTAAATATAAATAGTTTAAATTGTTGCAAATTTTATAATTTGTTAGTATTGAGATAAGACGGATTTTTTAGCAAGTCAGGATATAAAAGTTAAATTATAAAAGTTAAACCATCGTGTATATCTAATTCTACTAGGTAAAAATGGTATTTTTGCAATGTAGTAATCAAAAGATACAATTACAGCAAAATTCACCCAGGATTGAAAAAAATCTCACTTAAATATATGTGGTCGCTTCTGGAATAAAACCCGTAAGTTTAAGTCATTACACATACCCTTTATTACATAAAAATGACAAGAGATTTAAGGATGTTTACCAGTATAATAAGAGTTGACTGTATTATAATATGACCAATGTATAAGGTTAACTAGAACTTTACGCCCTAAAATTTTTATATTTGAACATTTTATTTGGTTTACTTCTCCGCGCATTGGTTATATCTATAATGTAACACTGTAATAACTTGTATTTACATAAATATTATAATTAAAAATACTTGCTACACTTCCACTTATTTTTTTGACCAAATAGCGCTTTCACCCTCTAATAGGCATCTTCAGACTGGTCAGACTGGCGGAAGTGTACCGAGTATTTTTAATTAGTAACTTATATGTAAATAAAAAGTTATTACAGTGTTACGTTATTTATGCCTGATATTCCTTGATTTTTCAAAACATGAGACTGATAAAATAATGAAAAACACATATATTTTGACAGAAGTCTGCATAGTGGTAAGCGCACTTAGATATCTTTTTTGAAAGCTTGGGTTCACACCTAACAAAAAGAGGCGTAGTGGGATTTTTGGATTTACTAGTAACATTTATTTTTATGTATCGTTTTCTTATATCATCTGTACTCATATATTTCAATTTCAAAAAACAGTTTTTTTTTCATAGTTTCCTGGGACTGGCACCAACCGAAAGACTTAATAAACCGTCGTGCTTTTACGGGAACATTAATAAAGGTACCAAAACTGTAATCGGTGAACAAATGCACTGCAATTTAACCACTTTTTTATCTCCCAAATAGGAATGTTTCGGGTAAGGATAAGTAGCAAAAATATAAGAGTGCCTATAAATATACATCTAAAAATGGATGGTTCTCACTGGTGCATATTATTTATATACATATAATAATAACCTGTAATGTAATGTATTCGGCGCTGACCTGAACTGCTAAACATTTTTTATATATTTTTTTAAAAGATATGTTATTTACACAAACATTTCAATTTCGGTGTTTTTTTTTAAAGAGTTGTAAATAACTCACTATCATAAAATGGAAATCAAGTTGGGGTAGAGTGGGGTTCGAACCTCGGATCTCTGATCTGTGAGTCTGCAACACTAGCCACAAGACCACAACCCGATTCAGGTAGTAACTGAATGCACGATGAAAACAGAGAATTTAAAAGCACAAACATTTAAAACTGATTAAAGCTTAGAAAACCGTTCGCTTTAATGGAAAGCTTCACCAAAGAAAATTTAATTAACAAATAATAAAAACCGAATTGATTCGAAAACAAATTGGATTTTTTTTACACCAATTTACTCGGTTCAAGTCCGGCGAGAAAACGGGAAAACTGTCCAGGAAGTATAATAAGCATATAAAGGGAAAAGTCGGGAGTATAAACGCTAGTGTATAAGTGTAGTCATAAATTCACAGGAAGGGGAAATAAGGATGCTAAAGGAAGGGGTTCGTTATCACGGGATCCTTGAATAAATAATTGGAGGCGACAGATATAAATTAGTCACCCGAAATGTATTGTGGAGATGTGAAGCTAGCGTGAGAACATGCGCTTCATCAATGCAATAGCGCCCAAAGATATATTGACAACACCAACAGCTTTAAAATCTAGTTTGTATTCAATAATTTATATCTCTATATGGATATTTATTGTTAATTCCAATTATAACACAGCCCGTTTTCGGAAATTGAGAATGTAGCGAAATAAGATACCCGAACTTTCGTACCGTGGATTTTGTTTGAATTCGCGAATATTTGTTTTCAAATGGTTTCACACAAAAAAATATTTTGCCAACCATAAAATACGGCAGATTTTATTTCTGGTAGAGGTATTATATTCACCACTATAAACAAATTCAACTAACTGTCATATATTGTCAGTACTATTGTGAACAGTCAAATTACTTGGAATGATCGTTTTGTTAAAACATTTTGATACGCTGAATTTACTTGATAAATCAATAATAAAAAGTACAATGTATCACACGATGTTACCCGAAAATTGAAAACATAATTGTGATCTTTGATTTTTGTAATAAACTTTGTAGGCAAAAGTTCCGGCAAAGGCGAGTGCCTTTGCCGGCTATATTCGTATATAAGTACAATTAAGTCACGTAAAACAACGATCGCGGTAGATTAGCTTGTCTATGCAAGCGTTACATACCCTTCAGTCGTTAGTACATATAAGAGATAAAATATTACAGCAATGATCGTACAAATAAGTTTATTCGCGATATGGGACATGTCCGTCGTGGAGTGTTTTAATATTTAAATAAATAATGATCAGAGAAATAAAAATGATTTACTGACTATTTTTTGGAAAGCGTAATAATCCGAATTAACTAATCATTACGAAGTTAAAGTGCTTAATTGGAAAATAATTATAGTTTCGGATGTATCGAGTATAATATAATATATCGAAATATATCTTTCGACTGTTTTTTTATTTTTTAATATAGGTACTATAGATACCTAAGATTATATTTAGTTTTAAAAAAAATATTTTCAAATATCGTGTCAGATATACTAGTGGCATTAATTGAAGAAGCTTCATTAGATTCATAAGGTATCTTTGTCGAAATTTTACATGAATTTATGCTAAATCGATAGTTTTTAACCAATTATTTTCAACTCAATATTTTGAAAAAATGCATTAAAAAACTAATAATTTTACGCGGCTGTTTGCTGGCTATATTGCAGGTCCTAGGATATATTGCAGGTCCTAGAACAAATAAAATCCGAATTCTTGAAGCAACAGTAGTGGACAAGGTATATTAGAGCCTATCGTTACAGGGTTAGTTTTATGTACTAAATAAACTTCGTGGAAGCGGAAAATTCTCGATATTAAAGATTTCGATCTTAATTTATGCGAAGAAAAGGAATTTTTTATTGGAAAATAAAAATAAAAAATAATTATAATAATTCTTTATTAACCACAATATACCATGTGATAAATACAATATGAAACAATGGTATACATGGTTAAATGACGGACTTATTGCCCACTAGCAATTTCTTACAGCCTAACCAAAAACAAATAAAAAATACAATAATAATAAAAAAATATTTAAAGATTTCAACAAGCGTGAGCTTAACAGCTTTATTTGAATAAACAATAATGTTATTTTCGCAAAAATATACTCGCATCCTAAGCAATAATGTTATTTTGGTAAAAATATACTAGCATACCAAAATAAACCAAAAAAATCGTAACACAAAATTATTAACACGGTTTATGTTATTTATTGCCAATTCCATATGGAATTCCATTCCAGACTGGTCATGTGATGCCCGTTAAGGCGGTTCGACGTTGGCCAATACGTATTAACAAATGCGTAGAGGGGTATTTGTGGCTGGCAGAGCTGGCACACGCGCTGGAACTAGCGTTGGCGCGCAATTCACCTGTGTCGGTTTTTCAACAAAGATCAAAGGACGCTGGCGGAACGGTGGTGAACGTGTCCACACGTTGGCCTTGCTTTTAGCACGCTACAAACTACCGGAGAGAGCGCACGCGATTTGTAGTGGACGTTTTACGTCCGCACATTGGCTTGCAAGGAAAGATACTGAACGACTTGCCAATACGCGCGCCAGCGTACTGGTCAACGTATTGGCCAGCGTGTAGAACCACCTTTGAAGGTGAAAACGCTAATTGGTCAAATAAATTAATATAAGTGTAACAAGTATTAAAGTAGAAAATACAAGTTAAGAAGCGAAGCTTCGGGAGGAAAAAAAATATATGTTTTTCATTGGTCAAAATCTATGCATCATCCTCATTCCCTTTCCGCACCTAATGGTGCATAGGACACTGTATTTGTGCACCAATTTTATTTCAGTTTTAAATCTAATAGTTCTTTTTCGTAAACACTATATAACCACTTTTGAAATAAATATTTCAAGTCCGCCCCGCCAGAAATCGAACACGGGGCCTCAAACATGGTAGGCGAAAACGCGCCAACCACTACACTAAGAGGCTGACTCATCGCCACTCGATTTCCCTTTTCAGAATTTTTACCTGAGAAAAGCCACCTGACAGGAAACATTTACTGACCAACCAAAGAAAATAGTTGGGTAGAATTTATAATTTATAAAACGATTGTGAGTTTTTCTCAAAAATAAGAAGAAAAAAAACTGCAGCAAATAATACGTAAATGATAAAAATGAATAACACGCACAGTCCGAAAGAAAGTTGTTTTCATAAAATTTATATTACTTATCTAAAATTTAATTTTGATTACTCTCCAAATTTGTAAAGTAAAAAAAAAATACAAGCGGAAAAGCCTTGTTGGCGTTTGAATGAAATCTTTTTCAAAGACAAGGTTTAAGGAATACGCAACTGGTTTTCATTAGGGATTCGGATTCTCGGATATATTAATTTAAAATTTCCTTTTACTTTATCGAAAATCGCAAAAGCTTTGCTAACTTACAAAAGTAAACCGTTAATAAAATATTATCAACTTACTTTTTACTCCCGGTGGATTACAACATTTTAATTTTCTAAATATTAATATAATACAAACAACGAAACAACTTGGATTCTCGTACCGTATTTTAAATGTTAAATCCATAGTTCGTAAAATCCTTTAATAAAAATATCCGTAAAAATCCACAGTTCTTAACAAAAAGACCACCTTACCTTTTGATCCCTGAACTTAGATTTAGTAGAGTTTTTGAACTTTTTCATTTTGAATAAAGCTATTCATAGCTTGAAAACGATTGTATGTTTTACTTGACATTTTATAAAACCCGTTAGTAAAAAAAAAATTGTGGTACGAATTTATACCGTCAGATGCGATATAAAAAGTTGTTATTTTTCCAATGCGATATATTTACATAAAAAAACCACCAGTAGATGGAAGAGTCTGTGCTTTCCAAAACTAATAGTGCTTCAAAATAAATTCAAGTGGTCTTAAAACAAAGTGTTTATTTCAATACATTTAATTTATTGCACCGAGAGTGTTCAATATTTTGGAAGATATATTTACATAAAAAAAACCACCAGTAGATGGAAGAGTCTGTGCTTTCCAAAACTAATAGTGCTTCAAAATAAATTCAAGTGGTCTTAAAACAAAGTGTTTATTTCAATACATTTAATTTATTGCACCGAGAGTGTTCAATATTTTGGAAGATATATTTACATAAAAAAAAACCACCAGTAGATGGAAGAGTCTGTGCTTTCCAAAACTAATAGTGCTTCAAAATAAATTCAAGTGGTCTTAAAACAAAGTGTTTATTTCAATACATTTAATTTATTGCACCGAGAGTGTTCAATATTTTGGAAGATATATTTACATAAAAAAAACCACCAGTAGATGGAAGAGTCTGTGCTTTCCAAAACTAATAGTGCTTCAAAATAAATTCAAGTGGTCTTAAAACAAAGTGTTTATTTCAATACATTTAATTTATTGCACCGAGAGTGTTCAATATTTTGGAAGATATATTTACATAAAAAAAACCACCAGTAGATGGAAGAGTCTGTGCTTTCCAAAACTAATAGTGCTTCAAAATAAATTCAAGTGGTCTTAAAACAAAGTGTTTATTTCAATACATTTAATTTATTGCACCGAGAGTGTTCAATATTTTGGAAGATATATTTACATAAAAAAAACCACCAGTAGATGGAAGAGTCTGTGCTTTCCAAAACTAATAGTGCTTCAAAATAAATTCAAGTGGTCTTAAAACAAAGTGTTTATTTCAATACATTTAATTTATTGCACCGAGAGTGTTCAATATTTTGGAAGATATATTTACATAAAAAAAACCACCAGTAGATGGAAGAGTCTGTGCTTTCCAAAACTAATAGTGCTTCAAAATAAATTCAAGTGGTCTTAAAACAAAGTGTTTATTTCAATACATTTAATTTATTGCACCGAGAGTGTTCAATATTTTGGAAGATATATTTACATAAAAAAAACCACCAGTAGATGGAAGAGTCTGTGCTTTCCAAAACTAATAGTGCTTCAAAATAAATTCAAGTGGTCTTAAAACAAAGTGTTTATTTCAATACATTTAATTTATTGCACCGAGAGTGTTCAATATTTTGGAAGATATATTTACATAAAAAAAACCACCAGTAGATGGAAGAGTCTGTGCTTTCCAAAACTAATAGTGCTTCAAAATAAATTCAAGTGGTCTTAAAACAAAGTGTTTATTTCAATACATTTAATTTATTGCACCGAGAGTGTTCAATATTTTGGAAGATATATTTACATAAAAAAAACCACCAGTAGATGGAAGAGTCTGTGCTTTCCAAAACTAATAGTGCTTCAAAATAAATTCAAGTGGTCTTAAAACAAAGTGTTTATTTCAATACATTTAATTTATTGCACCGAGAGTGTTCAATATTTTGGAAGATATATTTACATAAAAAAAACCACCAGTAGATGGAAGAGTCTGTGCTTTCCAAAACTAATAGTGCTTCAAAATAAATTCAAGTGGTCTTAAAACAAAGTGTTTATTTCAATACATTTAATTTATTGCACCGAGAGTGTTCAATATTTTGGAAGATATATTTACATAAAAAAAACCACCAGTAGATGGAAGAGTCTGTGCTTTCCAAAACTAATAGTGCTTCAAAATAAATTCAAGTGGTCTTAAAACAAAGTGTTTATTTCAATACATTTAATTTATTGCACCGAGAGTGTTCAATATTTTGGAAGAGCGTATTAAGCTGTCAAGGACTAAAACTATTTTCAAGAAAGGATTTAAGGACTGGATTTTCCTTAGTGGGACGGATTTGAGTAGGAAACTCCTTGATGATTTTCCAAATGTTTAAGTTTACTATTTATTTATGTAACTTTTTGTACATAATGTTATTTGTACATTGGCGGGCTTATTGCCAAATGGCAATTTCTTTCAACCTCACCTTACCATTCCTCCTTACCATATTGATGTGCCATATACGAGTATACGTTTTTTTTTAAAAATAATATTTTTTATGTTTCTGATCCTATATTTGTGGTGATATACTCATGTGTCTGTGTCAACTAATTGCTAGTCCCATTTCGACACATCTTTTAGTCCCATGAAGTTGGGACTTATGTCTCAAATAATGTACAATAAACTTATGTATGTAAATAAATAAATCAAGTTATTCTACAAAGGTAATGTCGATTCAACAAATAATATAAATCTACACATTCCGGAAATTTAAATTTTAGAAAGAATGTCATAAGACAGTGGACCAGCGATGAAAAGGACCCAGTTTACAGTCCCGCATCGAGCTGTTATTTTTTTTTATTGTTTGTTAAATTTTTATTGTTTAATTACATTTTTATTTGTATTTTGTTCGATTTTTAACTTGTTTACTTACTGAGGCCAAAGCGACAAGACGAATGGATTTCGTAGTAAGCGATAATAAAGACAAACTTATGATTATTTATTTATTATTAATGTTACATGTTTAAAACTTTAAGCTCGTATTACATGGGTCAGAAAATGGTACAAGGTCTTATGCAGTTTCTTGAACAATAATTCTTTTATCAAATTTTGGGCCATTTTATTAACTGTTTTACTCGAGGCAGTTTCTAGGATTAAAAATTTCGCGTAAGCATGCGCAGTTCGTAGATGTTTTTGCCGCCATGCCAGATAACAAGCAGCTCCACAGTTGACAAAACGAGCTATCTTGTGACGACGTGACAACTGACGAATAAAACAATCATATTCTGTGATTAAAAATCAACATCAAGTTTCTAAAATAACATGGATCGTCGTAAACCTTATTTAACATTAGTATTTCCAGTAAAGAAAGGCAAGCGTGAAGCTAATAAGTGTTGTAAAACGAATAAGACCGAGGATAAATAAAGTGACACAAGCATTGACAAATATGTGTTGACAGTTAACAGTATCACGGGCGTGATATGTGCGCGCACATTTTTTTATACGCGTTTCAATAGGACGAAACAAGACGTGTTCTAATTTTTCTGAATTTGACTATAGATTGCACCCAAGTTGTGTATTACACGACACAATATTCATCAGGTCAAAAATGCAACAAAACCTTGTACCATTTTCTGTCAAGCTTTATTCTCAAATTAAAATATTAAAGTTGATTATCTACTCGTATGTACGTGTAGGCTCGTAGATTAGATTGATACATGTTTTCAAAAACGTAATAATTTATTATGTATGTGTAATTTGTAGTTGTAAAGTGGTACTTTGGGTGTGAAAGATTACCTGACTGTGTGAAGTGGTCCCTAGGGGTAAGGGGTGGGAAGTGGGAGAAGAGGCACCCAAATGGCTACGAATTATGGCTAAGTCATAAACTACAGCTGCGCTAAGTATGGTGTATTTCTATAATTTTACTTCGAATAATAAATACTAAGTGCGCGGATTCTCCCAATTACGGGTAATTATAAACACCGGGAACGTGATAGATAATCATTTTACGAGTATTAAACTATATTTGTATAGGATTATGTTGATTGAACGTCAAACATAAATTTAATTAATAAAACCACCTACAAAAAATTGAAGAACGAGTATTTTTAATACAAAAGCTGAATAATTTATATTTATTCTTTTGTGTATACATTTATTACAAAAGCACGTAAATAAAATAAAACAGTAACGTGTCGTACTCGTGGTGTAGTGGTCAGCGCGTTTGCCTACCATGCAAGAGGTCTCGGGTTCGATTCCCGACATGGTTGACATGAAATATTTATTTAAAAAGGTGTTTTTACAATATAATATCTCATAGCCCCAGGACTGGTACCTGAAGCGTAGGACTGATCATCTTTCCTTCATGTACCAAAAATGATCAAGATACACCGCGATTGGTGTACCAATGCAGTGCCCTATGCACCATTAGCGGCGAAAATGGAATGATGATTATGTATCCTAAACTCCATGATACCAAAAGCCCTGTGTTGTATTGGGATATAACATAATGGAGAGTGGAAACATACATACTATTTAAAAGTACAAAAAAAAACAATTATAACACAAATATCAATTTCATATCACCATCGGAAAAACACGCAGCACTGTGTGCACAATATTATGATTAAAAATAAATTAATTTGTGCAATGTCTCGCAGTAGTCTCCTGCAATGGTTTATTTCCCTATCCAAAATCCAATTAGAAATACAGTCGAACTCGGTTATAACGATCACGGAAATTGCGAGATCTCGGATGTAACGAGGAAACGTTAGTCAACATTTTAGTTCATGGTTTTCTCCATACTCACTGTTATAACGAGCAACTTCTCGGACATACCGAACAAAAATATTGTCAAAAATTATACATCTTCAATTGTTAAAAACATCATTCTCGAAATAAGAATCTAAGTAATAAATTCTAAACGGGCGGCTAACGTTAAGGATAAATATCGCCGAACGTTAGGATAGGATTATATTTAGGATAGCTATGTAAGTGTCTAAGTGCCTGATTGAATTTTTTGCCGACAATATTGAAAAATGAATACGCATGGTTTTTAAAAAATCCAAGGTTTGTGAACTTAGTAAGTGCCGGTTCGGCACATTGTTACAATTTACAGCTGTTTTTGTAGTTTATGAATGACATGCTTGTTTCGGGGGTTTTTATCGGGTTTTTTTAGATTTTTTAATGTTCTAGGCTCATTTCAATACACAATAAACATTACAAGTGGGTGATATCAAATGAGTTTTAGACCAGATCAGTTAAAACCTAAACCATGTAAAAAAATCTTTATGAATTATATGTGCAATAGCGATTGTATAAAAAAAAAAAACCTTTTTCTGGTATAACGAGTAACGCTCATAATGAGCAAATTCAAGTAGTCCCATCTTCCTCGTAATAACCAAATTCGACTGTATTTATCCTAAAGGTGGCTTTTGTTTTCGAAAACTTGATATGTTCATCCAGGACATGAAGACTCTCGGGTCCACAAAATTTCTTCGAGCAAAAGTCGTATGTGTTAAAGGTACAGATTTATTCAAATTACAGAAAAACCTTGCACGAGCATTCTGCTGAGATCTAACCTTGCAGTCGCATGACCAGAAATGTATCAATGATTTTTTATCAAAAAAATGCTCTAATATGTAGTGACAGTGTCTCAGATGAGAAAGTTAAGGGATAACGAGGCATCGGTTTATGTATCAATTTTGTACACTTATTAGGGGGTTCATGATGGACGCCGTGCTACCTCCCCTCCACCCCACTTTATCATATGTAACCACTTAAAATAAATATTGGAGAGCTAAGTATGTAAAATATTGTTTATTTCATTCCTGATAATAAAAAAATATAATCTTCAAAAACATATTTCATAATTGCGTGTTGGCGGCTAAGTTATCTTCACAATGTTAAAATATGAAAATTAAAATTTCCAGGAGAAATAAGGAAAACAAATATTACAATAATATAGATTTAGTATACCACGTACAGGTCATGCCCATGTGGGCTTGCTGGATGATTTTTTTTACATAAATGTAGTGATATTTATATAAAAAATGTACTAAAATGCAAACAAAAAAATACAAATAAAACAATATTACCTAAATTTGTTGCAACACAGAGGGAAAACATTTTTTAGAAGAAAAATAAATTAAAAAATGACATTGTGAAAGCATGTAAGGAAATTTTATTGATACATAGAGAACAATATGTGTAACCCTGATGAAAAACACCGTTTATTTTATTTTTTGTAATTTATATGTTATACTGAAAATATTTACTAATTCAAAATAAACAAATTATTGTAAGACGTCACTTCCTATTATGTACACAATAATTGTTTTTTCTTTTACTTAATTTTTAGGGTTAAATGTTTATAAAAGCTGTAATAAATTTATATAAAAATTGTATTTCGTTGTAATATTGTATACCTATGTTTTTTACCTTGATAAACTAAAAAAAAAAATATTTTTCGCACATAACATTTTTATTTATTTATGCATTATTAAGTTAGTTCATTACATCATAAGTAATAATCTAAAAAAATTATACGTAAAATACAATACTCAAAAAAAAAAAAACATCATAATCTTAAATTACATACTGATTTATTGACTACGAGATTCTTCTTTTGGCGCAAAAAAGTATACAAACGTACCGGGAGGAGTCCGAAGATCTAATGACTATTGAAAGCAAAAATTGTGGCAACAAATAAATCAGTTTATATCTAAGCGCTACCAATATTTATGTCTAACAATAATATATGTGTTGCAAAAAAAAAAGTCAGGCGTCAAAATAAGTCATATTGTTTGGAAGGTCGTCATTTTTTAGCGTTCCAAACACGTAAGTTATCAGAAAATCGCTCTCGGTAATATTTAGTCGAGCGTATTGTTTACGTCAATTCTTGATATTTCTCGTAAAAGGCCTATCGTGAGTCGTGAGACCGCGGTCGTTCTAACGCTGACGGAGAAATGCGCAAAACCCGAAAGGGCCGTCGATCCGTAATGGCGGCGATATACAAACGGGCGGGAAAAGTGGCCACTGAGGTCCCAGTCCTAGTCCCCAGGAAAGTGTAATCCAATACGGGGCAAGTTGCTGTAGGTGGCCATAACGGCTAAGTGCGCGTGCGGCTCGATATTGCGGGATAACATATTGTATACCGATACTTTTCAAATTTACTAGCTCGAGCGTTGGGAAAGGGTACGCGGATTATCATAATAAGGGGAGAATGAAAATAATATTTCTTACAGAAGTTGAAGAGAACATAAAAAGCAGATATTATGTAGTATACGAAATGCTATGAATGTAAACAAATCAAACAATCACACTAGTATTCGTACGTCGGAATTGGTGTAAAATCATCTGGGACTTTTAAAAATAAGTTTTTGTTTAGTTTAAAAAGCCATTTGTGTAATTAAATAGCATTTTATAATGAACATGCATCAGAAATTTTCCACATAAATATGAAATATGATAATGTTGATTTTATCACTTATCATTTTAATTTTATTTTTTTTGCGAATAAACTATTACGAAGGATAAGGAATAAACTAGAACAAAAAACCTCTGTACTGATATTGAAGAGTATAATTGCTCCAGTATTTTACATTTGAGTAATGAGGGAGATCGAAAGAGACTCTAAATAATATGAAACAAAGCAATGAGAATAATATTAAAATGTGGTAGAAGCACCAAAATTAAGATAATGATTCAACTTTTAGATCTTGTGACAGTTGATCAGCGAACCCATTCAATGTTGCTAATGAAATTAAGAAAATTATTAAAGGAATAGTTCCGAGATAATAAAGTTCTTTCATAAGTATGCAACAAGAGGATCTAAAAATATAATACTGGAAAATAATTCAAAAGCAATGTCCCAGACCTGCTTTATGTAGGTACAAGGGAATAAAATTGTTTGAAGAAATCGCAGAAAACATATAAAATGAGGAAAGTGTAAATAAATTTCAAATTGTAAAGAGCAAAAAATAAATAAAAAAATAATAAAACAAATAAAATAAATAATAAAGTACTAGGTTAGATATATTATGAGTAGTGAATATGTGTAAATTAATATAAGTGTATGTTTTGAATATTATAAATTGGGAAAATAAGTGTACAATTGTGATAAATAATTTTAGAATAAGAATAGATGTAAATATTAAATTAGATAATGTATAAAGTTTATACTTGAAGCACTAACTTTGTGGTTATTCATATGTATATTTATTTATTTTATTTATTGATTTAACTTTTTGTACATAACGTTGAATGTAAATTGGCGGGCTTATTGCTAAATGACAATTTCTTCCAACAAACTAAAAAAATAAAAGTTTTATTTTTATAATTCTTGCAAAACATATTTCACAGAAAATAAAAAGCTAAAGATATACAAAAATATAAATAATTGTATTTTTATATGAATTACCTTAAATCAACACTATTACTCAATGGGAAAAAGGACTAAAGAGGAAAGATGAAAGGGGGAGAGATTAAGGAAGAGACGGGAGATGTTTCTTCAGATGCGAATTAAACAGAGATACTGTAGTAACTCTTCGGTAGTGAATGGGAGATGATTATATTATAGAACTAAACAAACAAAAAATTAAATAATAATAATAAATAAACGCGGTATTTTGGCATCGAAACAAAACTGATGTATCTATTTGAAACCATACAAAAAATAGTAATTTTGTTCTTTATTGTAACTATTTGCCACATAGACGTTGCAATATTAAACAAATATTGGTTTTAAACGGATATTGAAAAAAAATAAATTGTGTTATCTGTAAAACACATTTATTTGTTTTCATTAATTCGTAACATATAGATACTTACCAAATGGTGCAACAGCCGAAAGAACCATATAGTTTTGAAATCCATTTGTCATGAATTTCACCGAATCTAAGATAGAAAATTTAACATGCTCTCACCTGCTTATTAAAAAGCAGAAACAGAAGCAATGAATACTATATATAATTATTAATCGCATAAAAGACAAAGACAAATAAAATATGCATAGAAACAATACCGTGAATAAAGTTAATATGATTACGTTGTAATTTTTCGTTCTCTTCGATAATATGGCTCGGAACGATAGAAGACGGCCGAGCCATATTTCGGGGAAACTCGCTCGTTCGGTTCCCAATACACTCCCCTATATAACGATTAGGGGCTAACCGGATGGAAGTTGTGCGCTCAGTTAGGCCAGTTACTGCGGAGAGGAATCATTAAAATGCTCATACATATATATATGAGAATTATGGACCTGTTATACCTGATACGTATCCGGGGGCTGTAGCTTGCTAAAAATGGAGAAATATTCGGTAAATTTAATATTTCACCAAAGCCGAATATTAAGCACGAAATGGAAAATTACAAAATATACTGTTCAAAAGGGATTAATTTTAACTATACAAAGTCTATAGTAATAATAATATTTAGCTGATTTATATGGCGCCACTCTTCAAAAATCACTTCGAAGGCGCTTAACAATTAATTATATACTTAAACTTACATTCCAACTAAGCTAAAGATACATCTCACACTTACTGATTTTAAAATTGAGGGTTCGATGTGTATGAGGGGTATGTTTGTTTGATGTGACTAGGTATATTTGCTGACTGTAAGTCGATTTGTGTTCACACAAATAGTAAAGTTCTTTAAAACATTTCAGTTTGTAAGTGAAAATTATTGATGGAAGTTCATTGTAATTTATTATATAAATAAAAGTTTGGAATAGCCAGTGACCGGTTTCATCGCTTTCGCGACATCTTCGAGACTGGTATCTTGTTTAAGGAGTTCAATGTATTTATACAAAACAGAAGTAAGGATAGATAATTCAAAATTATATGAAAGTAAATTAAATAAAGTTATTTTTATCTTAAGGATCATTATAATTTATTTCTTTTTGGGTTAGCTAATGAGTTGATATAATGCTACTTTAATGAGTTTAAGTATTTTATTTTTAGTGCCCCATCCTTCGTGAGTGTGATTTTGGGTCACTGGATATTACAAATTTGTGGATTAAAGTATCACTCGTCTTTTATTTATATTATAAATTGAAAATAAAAGTTCTTTAATAAACGGAAAACATGCGTATTAGGTTAAAAAATTCACATTAATTTACGCAGTAGAGAAAAAACTTGAAGTGATAGAGGAAGGCAGTTTTGAAATCAGCATGCCAATTTAACTTTGAAGTTCAGCATGGCTGAAAAATCGAACTAAAAAAAAATTGTTCCCCGGTACTTATTATTATTCGTGTAGTAATAAATACATCGGTGTCCTATTTCTGTATCGATCATGTAATATTTACGTCACCACAATGGCGTGCTGTGACTTGTGCTAATGGAACAAAATGGATGCATCAGCCGTAACTGAATATATTTACGAGGCGCTTCCGTACAATCACAGTTGGCAGTTGGCATACCGCAATCGGAAAGAGAAAAATCGAATAAATATACACGGCAATATCAGCCACGCAATATCCATATGGATGCACTGCACTATTGGCAAAAAGCAATGTTTTTAATATCAGTGCACGAGCACTTGGATCATTAAATTATCCATTCCGCGTGTATCGACAGTTTTCAGGACTCCATTCTGTATAAACGCATACGGTGAATTCACAGACATATGAATTATTATTTATTTATTTATTTAAACGCCTTTTAGGCTTTAACATGTTTTACATACATATATACAAATAAAGACAGCCATGTATTTTTCAAAGAAGTAGCAAAAAATATATAAATGATTTTTAGAATAAAAAGAAAAATATCATCTTTACATCTTAGTATAAAGGTGGAAAGAACAGAAGTGCATTTTTAAATGTGAAGACAGAAAAGCATTTTACACAAAGAAAGGAGCAAAAATAAAAATGAATTAAGGGATTTTTTTTATTTTTTTTAAATCATAACATATTAGTAGAAAATATCTGAGGATACATAATAATACATACATTTATTGCAGTGGAGAACAGGAGTACATTTTTGCGTATAAGTTGTATTAAAATGATCTTAAAATTAGAAGAAGTTAGAAAAATACTTATTTAGAATATATATATAAGTCAATAAACGGTAAACAATTGAAATTAACATAGTATTATTTAGGTATTACAATTTGAAGACAGTAAATTGATACACTGCCTTTTAAAATTCAAAGTGTTATATTAAATATATCTACGTCATTTGCGTATTCATTTGCAAATGTATGAATTCTCCTTATTGGCGAGTGTGCACTGTAGTTTGTTGTAGATACATTTACATAGAATAGTTTATTAAATCGGGTAAAATAAATCGTTAATATTTACCTTTGTAATATAGCAAATATCTATTTTCACAACAAGCAGAAGAGATTGTTTCTTCTTTCGTTTTAGTCTTTTCACTTGACTTATTATAGAGATTTATTACGAATTATTATTCCGAAAGATTTGTGTAGCGCCATTTTCATTAAGATGATCTCAAAGGCGATGATCTGTTCGTCAGGTAATATCGTTCAGTGTCATATTCAAACAAAAATGCTAATAGTAAGACAAAATAATTGATTTGAAGATTTTTATAACGAAAAACATACAATGCCCTAACTGATGGTGTTAAGGCAACGTCAGAATGGAAGATTAATAGAGAACACCACGATAAACTGGAGACTATACTACGAGGTCGACTAAACCGGAGATAGAGCGAAGGGTCCAAAAGGCTTAGCGGTCAGTGGGCAGGCTCTAGTGAAGACTAGGGATTGATGGGAAAAAATTAATCGAGAACTCGGAAGAATATCATTATTTATTTATTTAACACTTATATATATACCTATACAATTTATATACATATAAGGACGGGTATATTGCCTTAAGGCATTTTTTTCCTACATACCCGAACCGTTATGACCAAAGTACATAGACATATTGAATCGAACAATTTTATACAAAATTAAAAACAAAGATTAACAAAATAAAAACATGTAAAACTCTTTATTGCTCACTAGTTCGACCCCATCTAGAATACGCTTCTCCTATTTGGTCTCCATTCTACAGGACTCATATTGACCATATCGAGTCTGTCCAACACCGTTTTCTAAGAAAAGTGGCATGGTTACAAAGGGGTAATTATTCCTATTTTGAAATAGAGCAATCTCTTAATCTGTCTTCATTGGAGAGACGTAAAACTGAGATGGACCTTATATGCATTTTCAAAATGCTTAATGCTTTAAGTGATGTCCCATCTCAGTTGCAATCAATTACTTTTCATGTTCCAAGAAGTGAAGTCAAAATCTGCTATTTATAAAATCTTCTAAGAGCAACTTTGGTTTTTATGCCTCAGTGTCCAGAATGTGTAGATTAGTCAATTCATCACACGACTTGGAATTCTTTGGGATAGATCTTCCGGCTTTTCGCAGATCTCTTCGCGACTAAACAGTGTGGGATGAAGTTAGATTGGCATGGCTTAGCTCAAAGTTTTAGGTCTTTTGTTTTTTTAAAAATATATCGTATACAATTATTGTTTTGCCCTTGTTTGTCTTTGCTAAATAGTTTGATGTTATTTTTGTTCAGTTTCTTGCATTTATGTTTCTTCATGTAACTGTTGTAATTGGCTTAAGCCGTATATATAATAAATAAATACTAAATAAATAAATGTAAAAAAATTAACATTATACTACGAAGAGAGGAGAGAAGGTGGGAACGAAAGAAGAAGGATAAAGGTATAATTTAAATATTTAGATAGTGACATTTCAATCTTGACTTAAATGTAAATAAAGAAGGGGCGTCTCTAACATCAATGGGTAGATTATTCCACAATCGAGCACCTACTACTGTGAAAGAGGAGGCAATAAAATAAGAGCGATGAAAGGGTATTAAAAGGGTTCTCTCGTTACTAGAACGAAGAGATGGCCCGTGTTGTGATAGAGGTTGAAAGAGCTCTCTCTCAGATAAACAGGCGAAGTGGGATTATTTAAAATATTGTGAAGAAGTGATAGAATGTGAATGTTTCTTCTATGCCTGATTATCTAGCTGAGCCAACAAATTAATAACAGATAGGCAAGTAATTAGAAACCGGGGGTATTTTTTGAAAAATTTTCTAAGTATTTATTCAAATTATTTAAAGTCTTAACAAGAACAGTAAAAAAAATATTTTTAGTTTGTCCAAACTTTGTAGAAAGCAACTGGATTCAACCCCCTAGGGAGCTGTTAATATTAACATTTTAGAGAAGGTAGTATAGAAGTCTAGGCATCTAGAGGGCTTATCATTGGCTGGCTTGAGTGGCCACTTTACAAACTGCGTAACAATCACCACTCTGCCTATATTTGAACAACTATATTACTTCAATTCTTCCATCTGTTGTTGATGTCTGTGAAGTTAAAGAGCCGAAACCTTTATTGATGTGTGTGAGATTCATCTGATTGAATTATTTCACCCACATATTACGCAACGCTTGAATAAAATATACAAGTTCAAATATAGGCAGAATGTGTAAAGTGGCGACTTAAACCAGCCAACGACAGGTCATAATCCTCGTAGATGTCTAGATTTCTATATTCCCTTCTTTAAAATATTCTACATCTCTGTTGTAATATGTTAAGAACAGTTAAGTTGTGTTCCGAAAACGGTGGACACAATTATTTCTGTAAGTAATTTACAACAATCGTCTCTCGTCGATCATCGTCTCTGGCGCTCTGTAGCGGCCTGACGTGTTTTTACTCGCTCCTCAAAAAACAATATTTTTTCTAAAGAAATCTGACTTTCTAAAATCCGTATTCTGTATCAAATAATTTATTAGCATTATTACCTCAGTTTAAGTGAATAAAATAGTTTATTTTGTTTGTACATCCGCGTATTTTGACTAAATTATAAAGTAATTTTCTATCGCTAGTGTTAGTTCAGTTGAGTTTTGTGCGTACTAAACCATCGGACTCGTGAGCCACCGGAACCTAAGACGAGCACGTGGACGGGGATAGCGGACAGAGAACTGCCACATGTTCATCACTCCGCCACTCCGTACCCTTGAGGGAAGTTACAAATACCCTTACTTGATTTATGATATGTCGACAAAATTGTTAACAATTTGTCGATTCTCTAAAGTTAAGGCATGTGCAAAGGAGTCTCTTCATTACCTTACATTACCTACACAACAGACTCATTGCTTCAGTTTAAAAATGTAAAAGAACGCTTAGATCAGCATGTTATCGATATAGTATATAAATATAATTTAATTTCTTCAGGACAAGTTTCAAATCTATTTAAGAAATATAGAGGATGTCGTGGGGGAAGAAAAATAAAAAATAAAAATAAAACAAACACAGTTGATAACACAAATAACACTTTTATTAATCAGATTTCTAAGTCACAAGTCACATATTTAAATAAAGATAAAAATCAACCAAAAACAATTAAACACGTAAAAATAAATAGAAACGCAAACACACCTTGTCCTCTTTCACTTGGTACATGGAATGTACGTTCAATCAGAAATAAAATTGATGATATCCCCAACATAATTAACGATAATAATCTAGACGTTCTTGCATTAACGGAAACTTGGCATGAAGACCATAATTCTGTTACCATTAATCTACTTCGTAGTAAGGGTTTCAATGTTATTGAAGAGGCACGGAAACCATCCATTGAAACCGTTCATAAGAAAAATAATATAACATGGACGAACCACGGTGGAATTATTGTACTAACAAAAAATCAGCTTAAACTAACAAAAATTAAAATACCACTCTACACAACTTTTGAATGCATTGGCTGTAGGGTTAGCGCAGGCAGCAACCATTTTACCTTAATCACAATTTATAGACCAGGTTCTAAAGCACCACCTCGGAAATTTTATTCGGAAATAAAATCTTTATTTGAATGGGCCATCACTCGTACAGAAGTAACATACGTAACTGGAGATCTGAACATTCGTTTCGACCGCAAGACGGATTCAGAATCGGTTCGTTTTAATGCACTTTTAAGTGATTTCGATTGTTCACAAGAAGTAAATACTCCTACACATGATGCGGGAGGTACACTTGATGTTATAATACGACGGAATTGTGATAAAAAAATCACAGTTTTTGTAACAGACATCGGACTTTCAGACCACAGATTAGTGCACTGTAAAATTAATATCCAAAAACCAACACCAACTTACAAAACACTCGCATCAAGGCCATGGAGAAAATTAAATTTAGAACATTTTAAATCCGAACTTCTGACATCGTTGATTGGTCCGGACATTGACCGTCGCTCAAACGACGTCGATCAATTGGTTGGTTTGTACAATGAGGTACTATCTAACCTGATAGACAAACATGCACCATTTACTACGAAAACTATTCGAAAAAGGAAATCTGATGCATGGTTTGACGAAAATTGTCGACTCAAAAAGAAAGAGCTAAGACGTCTAGAACGCAAATACAGAAACACACTGTCAACTTTGGACCGATCAATATGGTTAGATATGCAAGCCTCTTATAGGACATTTATAAAAGAAATAAAATCTAGTTTCTGGTGTACAAAAATCACTGAACAGAAAAAGTCTCCAAAACAACTCTGGCGAAGCCTTCAATCTGTTCGTGGTGACTGTATAGCAGAGACATCTAACACAAGCGCTACTGCCACTGATTTTGCCGACTTTTTTACAAATAAAGTCGAAAAAATCAGACTGGTGTGTAGTTCAGCGAAAAAACCTGTAATTTTAGATAATGCCCTTCAAAAATTCAGTAAATTTGAACCAACGTCTATAAATGAGGTTAAAAAAATTGTTGCGGCATTACCCAACAAACAATGTATATTAGATCCGATGCCAACATGGCTTTTGAAAAAATGCATTAACGTATTAGCTCCATTTTTAACAGATTTATTTAATACATCCATGGAGCGCAGCATTGTTCCGAGAGCCATAAAAAAAGCAAATGTAACTCCACTTTTAAAAAATTCCCAACTAGATGTGGAAGATCTTTCCAGTTTTCGCCCTATTTTAAATCTTCCCATCGTATCAAAAATACTAGAAAAAATAGTTTCTCATAGGCTCGTTAACTATATCGAGCGGAATTCTTTATTTTCGGTAAGGCAATCGGCATACCGACGTTTTCATTCCACGGAGACGGGAGTGATAAGAGTACTGTCTGACATTATAATATATATATATATAGTTGGATAATTTATAAAGCGCCATTTTTGTGAAAATCACCTCAAGGGCGCTGTACAATTAATAAACATCCCAGTACGTCTTGCAGCTACAGAGCGCATGGACGGTTGGGATTCTAGTTCCTCGTTTTCAATTAAGATCAATCAAAAATTATAGTAGATAGGAGCTAGATTACAGGACGTCTTGCAGCTACAGAGCGCATAGACAGTTCGAAATTTAGCTCCCATTTACACATTTAAAAAATTGACAAATAAATAAATAAAATAGTGTATTACAAAATAATAATAATATGAATAGTAAAAAGGAGTAAGATTACAACACGCCTTGCTGCTACTAAGCGCATAGACGATTGGAATTCTAGACCCCGTTTACAAAATTAAGGTATTTTAAAGTTGATATATTAAAGCTAGATAACCAATCATCGTGCAGCTACAAAGCGCATGGATGAGAGGAATTCCAGCAAAGTTAAAACAATATCAATAAATTTACAAAAAATAGAGTATAGTAGTAAATTGGTCAAGTGTTCATACCAAGAAGTAAGCAATAAAAAACTAAATAAATCAAACACTGTTTCAACTCCATGGTTAACAAAGGGAGATAGATGTCCGAAGAGAAGCTTTTGTAGACAGTAGGTAGATATCGTCGCCATGTGGCCCGCTGGCTAGTTAGGTAGATAGTCTCTGGAAACGCACGTGTGTAGTACTATTATGCCTTTTGTTCCAATGACTTGGTGTCCATTTTGGTCCGTAGTATTTCGTTTTATGAGACGCAACATTCCTGTTCAAAAACGTCGGTGGACTCTGGTAATCTGGTGTTGATGGCTCTTCTGGACATGAGTGCTGCATTTGATACTGTAGACCATAATATTTTGCTTGAACGTCTGGAGAAAACTTATGGTATCCGTGATCAGGCACATATGTGGTTCAGTTCATATCTTAATAAAAGAGAATATGCAGTCGTGTTCCAGGGTAAAAGCTCAACCAACTTTCGGGTGTCTACAGGAGTGCCTCAAGGGTCAGTACTCGGACCACTTCTCTATCTCCTTTACACTAAAGATATAGAGAACATTATCAAAGAATGTGGATTGTGGTCGCACTGCTATGCAGATGATACGCAGATTTATTTTTATTGCAAACCAGGCGAGAGAAGTGGGCTTGTCAATTTAATTGATGGATGCATCAAGAAAATAGGAAACTGGATGGCTGAAAACAGACTAACATTAAACCCATCAAAAACTGAACAACTGTGGGTGGCTTCAGCCAGACGACAGAATTTGATCCAGGATACGGCTCTACCCAATGTAGGGAGTGCCGTTTTACCCACCGTTAAACTACTGGGAGTTTTACTCAATTCTGACCTATCTCTTGACGCTCAAATTAGTAGAACGATAAGTTCATGCTTCTACCAGCTGAGACAAATTAAATGCATACGCAAAAATTTGCCGGTTGATGCCGCCCGTCAATTAATAAATGCGTTTGTAGTGTCTAGAGTCGATTATTGTAATGGTATCTATGCAGGTCTACCAATGAACAAAATGACTCGCCTACAATCTGTATTGAATGCCGCAGCGAGACTTATTTTCGGAATCTCTAAGTTCAGTCATATCACTCCACTACTTCGGGAACTACACTGGCTACGTTTTCCACAGAGGGTCGAATACAAACTCTGTTGGCTTATGTATAAGTCACTGCACAACTCGGCTCCGGAATATCTAAGGGAACTATGCATTCCAGATGAACTAGCTGACAGGCGTCTCACGCTTAGATCAGCTACGTCTACGGCGAGAGGAAAAGTTATTATACCTCTACGCAAACAGCGCACTAAATTTGGTGAGCGCGCATTTGCGGTCGCAGGCCCTATGGCATGGAATGCTCTCCCAGCAGAGGTGCGAGGCTGTGAAAGTGAAGTGATGTTTCGGAAAAAACTTAAAACCCACTTGTTCTCTAAATCATTTGAATAAATCCGTAGCACGTGACAACAAAATAAATTATTTTAATCAAATTACAAATTTAAAGCTTCAATTAAATTAACTTAACAGTAGAATCACCATGTAAAGCGCCCTTGAGGTATTTTATTACGAAAATGGCGCTATATAAGTTATCCACAATAAATAAAATACATTCCGTGTTCATGATAGTACCGTACCGATTTATAATATCGGATAATTACAGATATGAATTTAAATGGTAAATAAAGCGTTTCCCCTTTTCATATATTTAAAATAAGTTTTTTCGCAGTCAGTAACCTCACTTTCCCTTTCAAATACCATCACTTTTGACTTACTTTCGTTCATCGCCAATTCGCTCTTCAGGCATACATCATACATTTTAGAGACTATTTGTTGCAAATCTTCCTTGCTGCTTGCTAACAGAACTGCATCATCAGCATACAACAAGCAGCGAATCTCGAACAAGTAGAAGAATTTGTGTATCAGGGAAGCATGTTTTCAAGAGATGTAAGAGTAAAAAAAGATGCTGAAAGGAGAGTGAATGCGGGCAACAAAATGAACGAAACACTTAGCACAGTAATTGCTAATAAAAATATGTCAATCGAAGCTAAACTGGCAGTGCACAACGGAGTTTTAGTCCCAACTCTTATGTATGAAAGTGAAACATGGAACTGACAGAGGAAGGATGAAAGCCGAGTGGACGCAGTTGAAATGCGATCTCTTAGACGAATGTGTGGGAAATCAATGTATGACAGGGTTACGAATGATGAAATCAGGCGAGAGTGTAAATCTGAGTCAGGTATAATTGATAAGATTAAGAAAGGGTCTCTGAGATGGTTTGGTCATGTAGAACGAATGGACGACAAAAAAATGGTAAAACAAATATATATGGCGAAAATGAACGGTAACGTGAGATGAGGACGACCAAGGAAGACGTGGCATGATCAGATAAACCAAAATCTTAAGACTGGTCATGTCAAAAGCAGACAGAACCGAAGGAGGGCATGTATGACAAGATGTATGAATGTGGAAGAAGCTAGGAATGTATGCCAGGATAGACGTGTGTAGCGGTCCTTTCTCTCTGCCTACCCCTACGGCGAAATGGCGTGATGGTAGTAGTAGTAGTCTTTCGCCAAGCAACTTTCTGTATTTAGGAAAAAGTAAGTTTGTTTAGATTAATAAAAACTTACGGTATTCATAATTAACACTGGATATGGGAAAGAAAAACAGGCGCTTAATTTTGTCAGTACGATTTATAAGGGGTAGGTACATTATAGTTCATCAATTCCGTTAAAGCTAAATAAATTTATTGACAGGTTGACTGTTAGGAGAGGATTTATTGATGGACTAGTACCGGAATGGGAGAAGTGAAAATAGCGGATTGTTATCGGAGCAGGTTTAATTAATAAAGTATTATTTATTTATTTTATTAGGTAAACAAACAGTATGTACACAAATATTGCTAATTCATTTGTATATTAGTGTAAGAAACTCATGCACACACCAAAAAAATTGTTTATACTTAATAAAATAATTTCAATTATGTTCAATACAATAAATGTAAAAGAAACAAAATGAAAAAAAAATGTATTTAATAATAAAGTCAAATATCTGCTTCTCACAAAATTTCTATAATTTTTGACCTAAATTTTCATACATTGTCACAAAAAATATCAGCCTCGGTAAATATATTGTTTATTGGTCGCATATTTTAGGTATTGTAGATTGTTTAAAATAGTTTGTTGACGCGTTTTCTGTGTAAAACGGAAGATTTTGTCTTATTATTTACTTTTTATGCTTTATTTGACGCGTTTGTACTGTTTGCGCGTTCAAATCAAACTTTTTAACGGCAAAACGACGAAGAACCGATTTTCAAAATAAAATTGAAAAAATATATACATACCCATTCATGTGTCTTAACATAGTATTAACAGTTGTCGCTTTTCGAGGAAATCATCTTCTAGTTACCGTAAAATGTGCCTCGTCAAAATCTATTTTCAAATCTAGTTAAACAATTTCACCCTTAAAAATACTTTAGTTCCGTTCTTGTTCCCCTATTTTTTCATCTGGTTATTTTCTTCATTTCTTTTTACGTAAAATCCCATTCTTTCATTGCCCATGTCGTTTGCATTACCATTCAATAAACATACGTACGAGAGATATGGAAGAAACTGCAACGTAGCAAAAACAAGGCCTGCCAAGAAGTTACAATATTAGAATATAAAATATTGAGAGAAAAAATACAATTTCAACCAGCTAACGGTATGTCACACGCTCTTTATTTCATATCTCCATTTCATGTTCTCCAATGTTGTTCAAATATGTAGCATCAATAATACTAAATATGTAACTAGGTATGTATTTTTTTAAACATATTTAAGGTCATTTATTATACACAGGTTTCTGGGCTAGACCGTGAATCTTCAGAGGAACATTCCTCATGGCAAACCTTTTTAAAATCCAAATATTTTTTTTTTAATTGAAAAAAAAGAATTATTATAATTTGAACAATATCCTTAATGTCTGGGATAAGCATCCCGTCCAAAAATTCTTACCTTAGTATCCTTATTATACCTAGTATATAAAGGTTATATGGCGCTGACTCCCATCTTTCAGAATAATAATATATTTTATATATTAGAGGGTTAATTATTAACATAATACAGGTAAACTAAAAGCTATTAAATTCATAGACTGAAAAAAAGAAACGCGGTTCGGTAAAAGATTTGAGATCGTTATTCCTGTAGCTACCATCAAATAGCTACCAGTTATACAACAAGAAAGTGAGCCATCAAACACGGTTACGAGAAGTTAAACTTTTCATTTCACGGGGAATGTTTTACGCCCGGCACCGGCCCCCATAATATGGGGAAACTTTTAAGGGACGCGGACGAATGTTCACAAGCCCTGGCTATAAAAACTCACGGACGTGATCGTCACAAATTAGATTAACTAGACTCAAACAAACTCTTTCACGGCCAAAATAAACTATTTGGGTATTACATGCCAACTATCTTAGGAGATACGAGAGACATTCAAAGCGTATAACTCCCATTTGTGCGTAGATCATTAAGAAAGCTTTTACGTAGCTGTCGCCATTTCTTCCGCGAATCGTCTAAAAAATTAAACGACCCCGAGTAGTTAGCACAAGAGCCACAGAGTTCGTTCGTATGTAGCGGAAACGAGAGCAAACTACGATTTTGATTGCGTCAGAGTGAAATACATATACATATATAGGTACTAGATACAAACGAAAGTACGAAAGAAAGGCTCGAAATGGCAAGGGGTCTGTTCTTGCACAAAGCAATTTTACTAGCTGTGTATTAAATCCTAATGTTGGACGCGGAACGTCGGCAAAGAGAGTGAACGACACGAGGCACAATTAACTCATATAACCCCAATTTGCAATAAATAAACACTTAGAACACATTTTTTAAATGCACTTAATTTGTCTAGATGGTTTTTTCTTTCGAATGTCAAAGGTGAAAATAGTATTAAATTGGCCAAATCTTTAAATAAAGTACAGGATTTTAAGCCTCATAGTATTTTATTTATTTATTATATATACGGCTTAAGCCAACTACAACAGTTACACGAAAAAACATAAATACAAGAAACTGAACAAAAATAACATAAAATTATGTAGCAAAGACAAACAAAGGCAAAACAATTATGGTATACAATATATTCATAAAAACGAAAGACATAAGACATGAAGCTAAACCATGACAATACAACTTCATCCTACACTGTTTAGTCGCGAAGAGATCTACGAAAAGCCGGAAGATCTATCCCAAAGAATTCCAAGTCGTGTGATGAATTGACTAATCTACACATTCTGGACATGGGGCATAAAAACAGAAGTTGCTCTTAGAAGATTTATAGTGATTTTAAAGTAAAATAAATTCGGCTTCGAAGTATACATATTTTTTCAAAGAAACAAAGTTCTGATGTAGCTAAGTGATAAAACAATAACAACGTCTAAAGGTTATTATAAAGAAAAAGGGTCATGGCCAGTGGGGCGTAAACCTGGACATTAAGTAGATACTCGGGCACATTTTATAAAGATGGTGGTGCGATCTTAACAAAAGAGGTATTGTTATATTTTGGGCGGTGGGTCCATCACGGAATTAATAACTATTAGATTTTACGATAATGGTTCATTAAATATATTAATAATTAAACAAGAGTTATACAAGGTATTACTAGTAATATGAACAGATATCAAGGACGGTGCGGCGGTGACACATCGAAGGGTCAAAAATATAACCCTCGGTGGACCTATACATCAACGTAATAAAGTTTGACGAAAGTGGGCAACTAAGTGGATAATTTAATAGTTGTAATATATTCCCAGATCCCCATTCAAGTGCAGTGGTAATATTAACGCCACCCTTCCGTGAGCGGCAGATCTAATTTTCACGCATATTAATTTTAAATCAGTCCGCTCCCAGCTCCCGGAGGCTGTCTGACTGCTTATATCGCCAACAAGAGATCTTCCTGATATCTTGATAGCTCCGGGGGAATAAAATTTCTAAACCTTCTGTGAAAAAAAAACCGCCGCTTTCTTTCCGCTTTGAAGATTCGCTATGATGTTAAATTATGCACGCATTTTGTTAGGGAGATATTTGGGAACTGATACGCCGCGGAACACATCGGCCTGAAGGGCGGGTAAGGGAAACAAATAACAAGAAAATTCACGGGAAAACGGCGAACATATTGATCGGAGATAAACCTCTCGAACACATCTTTTGAACCTCCATGAAAATCCATATATAAGGGAAAGGATGTGAGATTACAGAGTACGATGTATTTTATCGGTGACATTTGTCCTTATGACGAGTACGTACCGGAGAGAGCTCGTCACGACTCTAAAGTCTCACGTCTCAGTGGCTATTAGGACAATACAATGGTGTAATTACGTGTACACGGCTTCAATTCGATGCAATTCATCCCTTTACCTAGATATTAAAGGGGACAAACCTTTTAAAACAGAGCGAGAAAATCTATTAAAAAGCTACCGCTTTGTGTAACGATACAAAGTTAAATAAAATAAATACAACATAATATATTATTAATATTTAAAGCATTAACTTTGGGGTAAAACATTTTCATAAATGTTGTTAAATATTTGTATATAACCACTTACCGACTTTTCTATGTCTACCGGTTTAATTGGTACCCTGACGAAGAGACGGGTACGTCTCAAAACCGGTAGACATAGAAAAGTCGGTAAGTGGTTATATACAAATATTTAATAACATTTATTACAACATAATATTTTCATATCATTATTCAGCGAGACAAATAGAGAGTACTGTCAAAATAAAAATAAAAAATTAATAGAAGCCATTTTAAATATGTACATTAGTGTTTCTAAACCCAAAAATCCAAAATCACTCGCAAACGAGTGGAGGCGTATTAAAATAAAAAAATAAAAAAAATAAAAATAAAAAAAACCCAATAATCGCACAATTAATAGTAGTTGATTGCACACGTAATAGCAAATTTCAGCAACATAAAATAAATTAAATTAAGATTCCACGAACTCTGTTTTGAGATAATATGGGAAGGTTTAATACTAAAAAATGAACAATGAAATAAAATACAAAGTTAAAACCCGCAGCGCAATTACTATTATTGATTATTTCATAATAATGTTTTAACAAAATTGTTCGTTAAAATGTGCACAATGCGCATGTCGAACGATTTGGTAGAAACGAGATTGGTAAAAACTGAATAGAAATGTAAATTACGCATTACTTGCAAATATAAAAAGTCAGGGTCCGGAATAACTAACTGAACCGTGTGAACTTCTATTTCGATGTAAATGAATGCATTATTTGTGTGAGCAGACTCGACAGTACTGGCTGGGAGAATGCACTAATCACACGGTATCAAATATGCAGGCTATCAAGCAAGGTCTGTGTCTGTGCTACGGCGAACGGCCAATCTACGGTGGCTATTGTGCGCTTGATCAACATATCCACTAATTTCTAATTTAAATGCGGACGAATATTTTAGATTTTACATGTTTTACGAGAGTTAATAAATACAATACATTATATTCTTAACTTAAATCTTATTATCAGTATTATATATTCAGAAAATAAATATTACAGAGTTTTTAACAAAAAAAAGACATAAAAGTCCCGATAAACAGTTTGTCAAAAAGCTATAGAAAACTGATACAAACGCGAAAAGTGCATGGTATACAATAGCCATACAATTGTTGAAAAATAGTAATATATGAGAATACACACCTAAAATCAAACGTTTAAAAGGACAGATGATTACCATCTAGGTACAAGTAGCAAAAAAATTTTTATTTAAAATCAAAACAAAAAAGATCTGTATCCCAGACAACTACGCAACATATACAACATTTTATTTAACTTCGGGTATTTTTTATAAGAAAAAAGAAAACGTATACAAATGCGAAAAGTGCAAAGAATACAATAATCATAAATAACACAATAGAAGGTGTACAATAATAAAGAAATAATAACGTATAAAAACAACAAATAAAATCAAAAATTTAAAAGAAAGTGAACTGGTATATGAACTGTCAATAAAAATGCACACATTTTTAAAACAAAGATTTCAATAAAATAATGCGTTATTCTTCCATTATATCTATAATAACTCCACTGCATCTATAAATTTGTAACCGAAAGTAGCTACTATAAATATTTAAAGCTTTAACTTTGTAGTCGAAGAGAAGGGGACTTCTCAAAACCGGTAGACATAGAAAAGTTGGTAAGTGGTTACATACAAATATTTAAAAACATTTAATAAACGTAGGTATGTTTAGAAAAACTTTAAAAATATATTTAGAACAGGTATCAAAGGTGTTATTGTGACGCATGAGGGTCGTTTGACGGAAAGCTAGCCTTCGATAGATGGCGTTACGTGACAACGATCGCCATTTTTGACATTTGTCATCCAACACACCTGACGTCTGTCGAATATTGAAGCAAAAAGAACAATTTTTGGTTTTTACGGCCGTCGCAAGCAAACAACTATGTGTTTTGTAAAAAAAATAAAAAGTAGAATATCGTTCGGTGATTAAGTTCCTTCACAAGAGTGATTGAAGAAGGCGAAGAGAACCCGATCAGCCGGGAAAGTGATGGCGACAGTTTTTTGGGATGCGAAAGGCATTATTCTTATTGATTACTTGCAAGAAGGTAAAGCAATAACTGGATATTACTACGCAGCATTATTGGACCATTACGACGGCGAATCGAAGAAAAAACGTCCTGGTTAGGCTCGCAAAAAAGTTATCTTCCATCATGACAACGGACCTACTCACGGATCGGCCGTCGTGCAGGCACTGAATTGATCGACCACCCACTGTATTCACCAGATCTAGCCCCTTGCGACTTCTTCCTGTTCCTAAACCTAAAAAAATGGCTCGAAGGACGCCATTTTGCAACAAACGATGAAGTGACGACCGAAACTTCACACTATTTAGAAGAGCTCGAACAGAATTACTTTGTGGAAGGGATGTTTGGATTTGTTTTTTATTTCGTTTTTTTAAATATCACTTAAACTCTAAACTTCATTGTCAAATGAATCTAAAACAAAAACATGTAAAAAAAGGTTAGATTTATTACTGTCCATCTAGCTCCTATATATCATAATTTATTGAAATATATCATAATTGGAGACGAGGAAGTAGAATCCCAACCGTCCACGTGCTTTGTAGCTGCAAGACGTGCTGGGATATTTATTTATTGTACAGAACCCTTGAGGTTATTTTCACAAAAATTGCGCTTTATAAATTATCCAAATATATATGAAGAAGTTGGAAAGTCGTTTTAAAAAGTGTATTGCCCCAAAAGGGAACTATGTTGAAAAATAAATGATAAAAACGACAAAAATCGTGCGTTTTCTTACTTGCTTGCTTTTCGTCAAACGACCCTCGTACATAGTAAGAAACAAATGTATTCATTTAAATTTGTTTTTTAAATATTTGTTGGATTATTTAAACTTACTAAGTTCTTTACAACAGGAATGCGATGAAGCCCCAATAAAAGTAAAATAAATTAGTCGTTAGATGTTCGAAAGCAGGAAAACCTTTAACCAAAATCGTGTCACAACGCGTTCCGTTTTACAGCACTTAGCAGAGACGAGATGAAAAGGATTTAAAGTAAGAAAATGACCTTCATCGTTGAAATTATAATATTATTAAATTTTCAGAGATTCTAAGAAAATCTTTTAGTCGAAAGTGGCTTTAAGCTTTTAACAATCTACGTAGCCCAAAACTTTAAAAGTTTATCAGACAAATTATTGTGGACAAGGTAAAAAATATACCGCAACTATCGTGATCCATATTTAATTAAAAATACAACGAGTAAATAATTTAAGAGTGGATTACGTAGTAAGTATATAACTGGTTATATATTTCTGTCGTAAGCTGTAGATAAACAGAAGATAAAACGCAGAAGTTGACACAATGTTTGCTAAAGTTCTAAGTGAGAGCGAAGGTCTAAGTAGTCCTCGGAAGCGCCTTAACAACTAATATTCTCACTTCACATATTTCAGGGGTACTTACAACCTACCACATTGATACTTAAATAGAGTATTTTTTTACCCGCTTTTAACTTGACAATCGATTCAATGAACAGGATAAGACGATAAGGGAAAAATAATAAGTGTGTAAAACGGTCTAGAGAATTTCGTATGAAAGAAAATGAAATACAAAATGTATTATTCTGTCTACTCGTGCGTATTTAATACTGTTGATGCTTGTATAACGATATATTAAATTTATTAATAAACATAATGCGTTTGCAAAACTACTTAAAACAAACGAGAGAATAATTAATTTCGTTAAAATAAAGCTTATTGGGTTAAAACGAGGAACAATTTATAAGGTATTTACGGTTTTCGATGAGGCTGAGCAAAACAGAACGAAAACTGTCAAGTTGATTGATTATTTAATCAGAATAGATGTGATAGCAATAAATGATAATACAACTTTAAAAAATAATACTTCATCAAGTAAACTTTTCGCAATCTCATTGAAGTTTTAGTTAAGTAAGCCGTGAGTTTTTGGTGATATCCGGTGACTTGATTAAAATTCAAGAGGCGAAAAATATTAAGCGTAAGGTTTTGAAATCATAAAATTCTCAAATTACTCAAAGTCATTAGAGATGGATTTTCCGTATAATGCTGTAAAATGCCAATTTATTCCAAAAGCTACAACCTTTATTATAAGCTATAGTCATTTACAGATGGGAGCATTAAGAATATAGTAAACCAATTATTCTCGGTCGGACTTCCAGCGTTCACCACACCGATAAGCGTAGTATTCCCATATTACGCTACCAATTATCTATCTCCAGGAATATTTTATGATAATTTAACAAATTTAAATACTGAGTGAACATATTACGCTCGAGTCATCTGGTTGAATGGGCAGAAAATTACTTTTGCCCTCGTGGATTAAACTTTTTTACAAAAGAGAATTTTGCATACCCAAATATGCTGAAGTACCCAGGAGAAATACAAATTAAAACAAAAAAGTTAAAATATACTACCTTGAAATTGCTTTAAAAAAAGCTTAAAAACATAAAGGCCGAATTTATAAATCAAACTCTTTACAAAGGCCAAAATAATACACCTAACTCCATTAACGTTCAAAAGTTTTGTTGGGTAATCTTAAAACAACAGCCTCAAAAGTTATTAAAAATAAACAAGAAATGTCTCATGATTTATGGCCATTGCCAATGTACGTTGGAGAAAATTGAGATACTTCTGAAACTGTTGTAATTATTCGAAAAATGTAATTAGCGATCGGGTCATTTGTCAAAAAAATCGAAGGCTGTCGAATTTTTGAAGAGGGTGCCTGATTAAATGATTAAAGTAGAAAGTGGGGTGATCGTTGGTCCGCGCTCGAATTGGTCGCCAGTCGCTAGATTGATGGCTTGACCGAATGATCGTCACCAATGGACCGACAGGACGTATTGAGGCTTCAAATTACGTCAAAGTGCAAACCGTAGGAGTAGGCGTGAGGAAACTATTTACATATTAACACATAAAATAATCGTAACACAATCTTGACCACAAATTCCCATAGATTTTGTAATTAGTTAATTTGTCTAGAACACAAAATAAGCAAAACTCCGAAATGTATGCAAATAGCAATATGAATAAATAAAAACATAAGATGTTCCTCAAACCCAATTCAAATTTAATATTCATACCAAAATACCAAAAACTCAACCAAAAAAGTAGACAAATATCACAAAACATATTTTAATTAGGAGAGTGAATAAAAAAAATAAATTAAACCATAAAATATAACGACATAAAAATACTAAATATACGTACAAATAATCCAAATTTTGATATTTACTTTTTTGTCCCAAGCAGCGTTGCTAACTTCCATCAAGCTAAAATCGGTAGATTCAGAAAAATAAATCGGTAGATTTGTTATCAGCTGGAACAAGTTCACAAAAAAGTAATTGAACTGTTACTTGTGACGAGCCACGCTGCCAAAAACTATTGTTACAATCGGATTCGGTAGATCGGTAGATTGCTCCCAAAATCGGTAGATCTAACGAAAAATCAGTAGAGTTAGCAACGTTGGCAATAATTACAAATAGAAACATTTAAAAAGTGGGTACAAATAATCCAAACCATTATGTATATTTTTTGTCCTAAGTGAAAACAGATTTTTTAAATATTTATAATTTTATAAAATTAGTGGTTGATTGATTGACTGGTTGGTAAAATTAGTAGAAGAGCCAATCTTGCAGTGTATTTTTTTGGCTCTTAAACTAAATTTAATTCCATAACACACATCACAACATTCAAAACATCTCATCCCATAACCACACTCCGCACATACAAAACAATAACAACTCTAACACAAATAAAATCATATGTATCTATTCTCATTATATCCTGTTGACCTGTTTAGAAATTTGTATTATAAATATTGTGTTGTGTATGTAATTGGTGCAGCATTTGGTTTATGTTTTTATGTAATAATTTATACACTATATACTAGTGTTATACCAACTGTGTGCATAACAATAAATTAATTAATTAATAACATACCGCACAATATAACACAACTGCCATAGTTCAATATGCAGTGCTAAATAATTTACGTCATAAATTATGTTCAAATTTAATTCAGCATTTAAATGTCCATTTATATTAGCTTTTTATTTCTTAAATTTATGTCTGACGGCGAAATAGTTAAAATAAACACGACACGAATGCTTAAAATGCAGAATGTGTAAACAGTACTGTGGGTGAATAAGACTTCTCGTGAAAGTTGTATCAAACTGTGTTGGCTGAACTAACGAACACAGAGAATCTGCCTCAGACCTGGTAACAAGACTATTGTGTCACTGCTGCAGATAAGGGCCGGATTAACGTGACAAATAATCATATTATTCTGCGGATAAATTGACACAACGTACATAAATCAGCAAAATGGCGATGAAGCCAGCGTAGAGATAAATACGGTCAACGGCTAAAAACAAAAAGGGGATAATTCGTAGAGGAATTTCGAAAAATATATTTAGGAGTTGTTTGTCACCGGCTCAAATGATTTATGCAAGGTAACCCATGTTTGCTTCCCCACGTCAAGCGCGCTTGAAGTTTCATTACAAAAAGTGCGCACTTACTAACCACACATTACATGCAGAAAGTATTTTTTATTCCAACAGTCTCATTCCATTTCTTTGAAAAATGATAACTTTTTACGGAAAATATATTAAAAAATGAGGTTTTTACTTTACAGACGGCATAAACTTGTCGCCGTTTTATTTCTTGAAAGATTCGTTCGCTCGGTAAAAAGATGGCGTTTATGATAATGCAAATAAAAAACAAAACACTGGAAAAGCGTTTTCATCGTTACGAAGGAAACTTTAACAACATAATTTGTGGTCACGTGATCTTGTCTAAGTATTTTCACAGACTATAACAAAATGGACGAGTAATAGTAACTATAAACAGCGAAACTTACGACATTCTGATTTTTTTTCAACAAATTAAGAATTTATGATTTTTGCCATTTCTAATTTACCGCGTTATCTTTATACCAAAGTATGTTAAGTACAATGTACCGTACAGTATTATAATATACATAGTAAAATGTATAAAAAAACTGTGTACCTAATATGTATAACTATATTTTTTAAATATTATTTCATAATTTTCTAATACAAAACTATTATGTTTCAATGTATTTATGGTTATGTTTATATAAGGCATTTGTGCCATGCACACTTATAAAAATAAAAACAAAAATTCCAATTAAAAGCTTAAAAAATATCAACTCATTCTGAAGAAAATCTAAGATAATGTTCACACAACGATGGATCTCAAAATCTGAATTCTCCGCGTGAGCGTAGTTTCCCGAAGATGCGCCAACGTAAGAGACGAAATAACAAAAATTTGAATATTTTGCTTTTTTTTTCAACCTCGGGAGGTGATACTCGTAGTTCGAAAGCCGAAGAGGCTGTTCGAGAGAAATTTAAAAATTAAATTTATAATTGAAGGCGAAGAGGAAAATGGCGAGAATGAGCGCAGCTCAGTCGTTGTACAATATTATAATAGCGCAAAAATAATAAAGAGTCAGCGGTTAAAGTTGAAACTAAAAATTAAGCAGGTATGGAAAAAGTAATGTTACTAGTACGATTTATATGTGTAGTGTTTTTTTGTATTTTGCGAATATGTTCTCAGAAGATGATTTTTATTACGTTATTTTAGTACCAATGTTTTTTACGCACATATGGTGTATGTAGGCTATTATAATGTTTAAAAATAGTATGCCAATAGTACGATTGTACTAAAGAAATTACGATACTCCGCTGTCATACATATTCACAATTATTCTTAAATAAAAAAAAGTCAAATATGATATGTAAATTTTGAAACCAAAAACTAACTAAAACATTTAAGTTTGTAAGTGAAAATTCTTGATGGAAGTTCATTGTAATTTATTATATAAATAAAAGACGAGTGATACTTTAATCTACAAATTTGGAATATCCAGTGACCGGTTTCATCGCTTTCGCGACATCTTCGAGACTGGTATCTTTATTAAAGAGTTCAATGTATTTATTACGGATCTAGGCTTAGAGGGGGGGATTTAGTAAAATATAAACTCTCGCCTTCTACACACTAGCCAGGCTCTTTATAGACCTAGGCTTGGAGGGCGAGAACTATTCACGGAGACCCGTCACATCAGATCTTCACATGTCGCAGTGACGTCAGGAGCTTGCATAGCACTGATTCTCACCACTAAGAAGAAGAATAAGAAGAAGAAGAAAAAGAAGAACGTATTTACTAAAAAAAAAATTTTTTTTACGAGATTTCCGGTTATAGTACGGTTACACTGTTATTAATAATTATTTTGTATATTTTAAATTGATAATGTATATTCGAGAGTAGAAAGACATTTAGAATATTTTTAAGGCTAACGGGAATTCAAGGAAGACTATAATAACGGTCTTTATCCTTCACACGAACGTAGTTTTTCCGGCAAGTCACATTATTCATTCGAAATGCGTGGAGAGACAACATTACACGAGGTTGTATTCAGGCAGAATTTTCTTGTGTTTCGTACAGGAAAAGGAAAGTGTCCTTCAAACACAAACATTGTACCTACAGGAATACGACATTTTCTGGTGCCAAGAGACCCGTCCGGTAATTAACTCCGTTCCGGAATTTGATATCCCGGCCAATTCGTGTCCATTAGCGGATGTAATCACTAACAGTGAAAAGGTTATCTGACCTGATAAACAAAATCTTCTACCTTCCCCTCAGGCAATACCTACCCCGAAAGCACACACTACGGAGGCAAAATGAAATACGATCGTCACGAATGATTGAAACATGTTGGCAACTCCGAACGTGTCAATAGCCTTAAAGCGTTTCAAGGAATGTAACGAAATCGGTAAAATCGAGAGTCAAGAGAAATAAAATGAACGAAATAAGAAATAGCGACGCTTTTATTTGACGCAGAAAAACGCGTGCATTTTAGGATTTCATTTAAATTTTGGAAAACAAAGGGATTTTCGTGCGTTACGGGAACAAAGTGGCGGTTAAATAAAATGTAACGTATAGGGTACATACTTTGGCTCTTTGGGGGCAATATAAAATCAGGTTGTGCGTTAAGGCTAAACAAAGAACAAATTGAATGAAAAGCCCCAAACAAAAGAAGCGCGTGGCTAGATTAACGAACTCTCCCCCGCTGCTTTTAGGAAGGATTCTGGCTCGACAATATGTACGTAGGTAGATACCGCGTGAATAGGAAAAACAACGAACAATCGGAAAATTTCCGGGAAATTAGCGCCAACAAAAATAAGAATAATACCGGTCTTAAGAATCAACAGGTTTTTCTCTACATTCGATACGGCGAAGTAGATTGCTCAGTCGATACACGGTTTACCACGGCTATTTTATCACGATACCTTCTGAAAAATCAGGCGAAAATTTGACACAATAACGAAGAACTTTAGTCTGTAGCTCTTGAATTTATCGGGTGTTTATTTCAGATTGATTTTAGAGTGGGCCGAGAAAATTCAGGGCGACAGTTAATATTTTGCACATTTTTCATGTTTGCTTTATTTTGTATGAACAACGTACAATTTGTTAGAATTACTATTTCGATAATTTTGGTTTGGCTTTGAATCATATTACGTTTGTTTATACCTACTGAGAAACGTTATGTTTTATAGCGTATTCGGTTAGATATCTGGCCGCTGCCGTTGGCCAGAGGAATTATTCGAGTCGAATGGTGATACCTGAAGCGTTATCCAACCCAGTAATAATCGGCGTAGCCGAGACACTACAATGAAAACGAGAATGTTTATATTAAGTGACGTTAGAAGGCGGTACTCAGGGGCGATTTTGTGGCGTTACGAAATTGAACAGAGCTAATTAATAACGATTGCCTGAGTGATTCCGAAACATCCCGAACTGAAAACGTATTTTAGAGTGGTGCCGAAGCAGCCCGAATGTATAAATCTTATGGTATTTAAGAATATGGGCCGAATGCTAAAAAAACTTAAAACGTAAAACGATAAATTATAAATTTAAACCAAACAAGGCCAGGGCCAGCAATCGGTTATTGTTATTCTTGTATTATATTGTAATTTGGAAAATACAAATCCGGGCTATATTTAAGTCTATATTTATTGCTGGTATTATTATCACGATGAATTCACCTGGGGCCCTAACGCTCTGGCTAGACACCCCATAATATAACGAATGTCTTCCGAGTCGAGATAAATATGAAATTACTCTCAGGGATGTACGTATGTAGACAGGCAGTAAACTACAAAGAACATTCAACACCGGAATTAAAATATTATCATTCTAATTCAGTGTCCAGATCCGAAGGTCACTGAAGATCTCTATACGGGACGTTGTCTACAGAATGACAAGGGCCATAGCTGCGTCATACATGTCCGTGAATAATCCAGAAAAGTATAAATAAATAAGGATTCACCTAATTAATGTTTTCCACAAGTATAACAATAGTTAGAAAGAAAATTACATAGATAAAAAAAGAAAAGGTTATAAAATTATGTATTTAAACAGAACCAAAAGGATGGGATATTCGGGAGGTAAAGGAATCATACCATACAACAATTTAAACAGTTTAATGTTAAAGCATCTGTACCAATCCTTGGAAAAGCGTATGCAATTATCGGGAATGCGACACCTCAGCAAATTAATTAATTAAACTAATGAATTAATCGGAAGTAAATATGCGTTAGTACGGAGAAACACTGCATCGGAGATTAAATTTATATATATGAATTAATTTAAATAAAATATCTACAAAGTGCAAGAATGTAATTCGTCAGCAGGTTTTTTTTATAATTGTCTTATGTAATCTTGACGTTTTCTGTCAATATTTATTGATAAACTCGATAG
Source organism: Micrasema longulum (assembly GCF_059751315.1). Lineage (NCBI taxonomy): Eukaryota > Metazoa > Arthropoda > Insecta > Trichoptera > Brachycentridae > Micrasema > Micrasema longulum. The sequence goes on from NW_028278041.1 coordinate 1,153,938, forward strand.
TTAATAATTTTAATTTGAAGTATCGATAAAAATGTATGGATTAGTTTAACTTATTTAACTTGATTTTCTCACTAAATCATCGAGCGCTTTCGCTTAAGCGGACATCTTTAAGGATGTTAATTAATTTTATTTATTTATTTTTGGACCACAACAGGCCAGACAATCCGATCACAGTGATGAATTACATCACAGATGTTCATTGGTACCATTCTTGAAGATGCCTGCTTAGGCAATAGGTCTAGATAAATAAATAAATAAATAAAACAAAACCATTAAGTATAATAATTTGTACAAAAAATATAACTAGTGGTTAAGCGACATTTACTTTGTTAGATTTATTTGCTGCCTGCTGGGCCCTGGTTAAGATGTTGCGATTCTGTCTCCGGCCCAACATATTCAAATGTATGGAACAAAAAAACAAAATATAATAACCGAACTGTCAGAGTTCATGTGGTTAGATAATTCTCACCGCGATCGCGAATCAGTTACTTCTGCGATTAATAATTAATTGAATCCATTGTGTCGTGTAATTATAATAATCAAGAAACCACGTCAAGTGCCCCTTCTTCATGACCCTAGGATCTGATCTGATCCTGACTGCCGCGAGACAAGTTCCAAACAATAAGGTACCAGAACCCCAGTGCAAGGTAGGGAATTGCATTCATTGTATTAGGGTTCGGTGGCAAAGCATAAAGATAACAAGATAACACATTTCGCGAACCAGACAATTACGAGCGTTCATCTGCCAACAGGCAAAGTGGCGCGATCAAATAGGTACCTAGAAAACATTGCAAAGTGTATATTTTAATATTAGTAATCTTTAATGTGGAAGTTCGGTGTTTTTTTTATTAAAAACAATTATGTATCGTATTGTCAACGCTATGATTTTTTAGAGTTTTGTATTTCTGAAATTACTCCGCGTGTGAAGACTTAAGTTCTCTTCCGCTTCTTCTCGGTCAGTTCGGCCGATTGGTCCGTTGACGGCAAGTAAACTGAAAATCTTCCACAACTCTCTTATCATTGATTGATTCAGATGAACTAGTAACGTCGTTCAAAATAGTTCGTTTTTATTTATAAATAAATAAAATTGTATCATTTAATGTCCTGATTTTTACCGCGCGTAAGAAAACATTTTTTATATCCAATTTTCCGTAGGGCTTAGGTTCCTCATTGTCATATTGACAAATAAGGGGTGAACCTCTAATGAAAACTGCCACCAAACGGTGGTGATACAATTATAAGTAATAATAGAACCCAGAACCTTATACGAAAGTAGTGAAGAACCTGTAATGGTTTACAATCAGATGGAGAGTTCTATGCACAAAGTATTTCAAATTTTTCTATCTCAAAATGCAAGTCTATGCAAGGTTCGTGTTTAAAATACAAAATGTATCCTCAAGATCATGCAACACAACATAAAATATCCCTAGGGGTACATGCTCTATAGTCTGTAGCGTGAGTCTAGACGCTCGCGCCCTCCCTAGAACAATAAAGTACTAAGCGCCAGAGTGCATTATGAGTATAAAACAAGATCAAGATGTTATAATTACAACGAATGAAGCCACATAAGACACAGTTGGTGAGCAAATTATTATAAACAGTGCCTATTAAAATTTACCAAATTTCAGCATAAACGAAGACAGAATTTTGTTGAGAAAGCGATGTGCGATATTAAGATTTATATAAAAATGCTAAAAATTGTAAAATACACGAACAGTAAAAAAAAAAAAATTGAAGTTAACATTAGCCCTTTTAAAACTGGCTCGTAATGCAATTTTGTCATACTGCATATTTTAATAAACTTACAATAAATATTATTAATAAAACTTTAAAATCATAGTAAAAACTAACACATTCAAACCTTTACAGAAGATATAGAACAAAGTGGTAAATACATTTACCAATAGAATTGAGTTTTTTTTTATCTATAATTTTGTAATTATAAAAAGTCTTATGTCACCAGAGTATCGAATAATGAACACTGGTAGATCAGTCTACCACTCAGATTTTCAAACGCAATACCTACATTTATTATCTTAAAAAAATAACATCTTTGGGTTTGACTCATACAAAAAAGACATTTTATTTTTTCAATAAACGAGTTGCTCTTTTAAATGTTTCAATATTTTAGTTACATACATCGCGATTTTAATTGTATTTAACTCTACTACTGTCACTGCCCCTTTCACTGTGAGTTTTTCAAATTGTATGGAGGGCCTTTTTCGGATGCTGTCATTCTTCCACATGTCAATATCGCAAACACGAGTGTAGAACCACCTTTGAAATCAAAATTACATGTCCACCCTGCAAGGATTCGAACCCCTAAAACATTGTAATCAAACGCCCTCACCCCTACACTACAGGCTAGCTTATCTTCAAGCGATTTCGTTTTTAAGGATTTTCAGGATCAATAATTGGAAACGCGTTTTATGTATATTAAAATTAATGTAAATTAAATACACAATTCAAGAATTTATTGTCAGAATTATTAAAGCAGTGGCATAAATAATAGTTCACATATTTATTTTCATATAATGCAAAGTAATGTAAAGTTTATATTTGAAGCACTAACTTTGTGGTTATTCATTATAATAAAATAAATAAAACCACTTTGTTTTTAACCACTAGTTTTTTATTATTATTTTTCAAAAATCACAAAGACAAAGTCCATAAATACAATAAATCTGGAATATACCAATTAAATTAAATTGCGATTCAATCTACATTGGAAAAACTAAAAAAAACTTTAATATCAGAGTAAAAGAACACTTAAGATGCTTAAATAATAATAATTTTTCTGAATTCGCAAATCATCTGATAGAAAATAATCATAACTTCAATAAAGACACCGGATTAAAAGTACTTTATGTTAAAAATAAAATATTAAAATTAGACAACTTAGAAATCTTAGAAATTAAAAGAGCGATTCATAATAAGAAAAAAATCATTAATAACCAAATAAACAATATTTCTTTTAGTCCTGTCTAGCTTCGAAAATATTGATATCATATTACCACCCCTGTGTATTTAGTGAACATGATAAAAATAAAATAGGAATTAATTCATTAGTTACGTAAACCTTGACGAAGAAGCTTGTTTGCTTTGAAACCGGTAGGTGGAAAAAAAATTAAAAATTAGTGGTTGAAACAAAGTTGTTTTATTTATTTTATTATAATGCATAGTACGAGTAATTTTGTTCCTGACTGTAATCATACTACATCCAATTATACGTCTGCATCGACTAATTAATATAATACTCGTATACAGAAAATGTACCAGGCAAGAATTATGTATTGTATTTTAGATATAAAGAAATAATTGGACGTATCTCAGTTTGAAAATGAATTATTATTAAAAAAATATGATGGATATACGACAGGTTTAATTCCAAAATAACGCTGAACAGCTAAAATGTACGACGCTAAATTATGAACCAAAAGTTAATTACGTCGAGTATTCAATTAACTAATGGATTATGTCTGAACAGCCATTGCACTCTTGCTTGTTAAGTCTCTACAGAATATATAAACGGATTCAAGATTTCATGCAATCAACCAAGAGCAATAAAGACAAATCTAATGAATACTGAAAAGCAAAGACAATTATAGTTTTTTTAATTTTAGTTTTATTTTATAAATTTACAAGAGACTCGCCTTAACCATATTGGATATTATTTTAAAATATCACATTCAAATACATTGTACACAAAGCACGTTACAGAGCTTTACACATAAAATCCCAGGGGATTTGGTTCTAACGAGCAAATAAGTAAAGTGAAATAATATTACAATACTTAAGTATGTTGTTTCTTCTATGTAAATGTTTATTCAGGAACATTAAAAAAATAAATTCTACAAAGAAAATATTACATAACAACAAATAAAATAACGTGGATTAAAAAAAATAATATGTAAGACCTGACGGATAAAGAAACCCTACAGTGATGTCTGTGAAATAGAACTGTAACCCCGGACAAGTGTGTTTCACTCCATATCCTCAGGTACAAATCCTAAAAGGGGAAATCGAATGGAGATGAGTCACCTCCTAGCGCAGTGGTTGGCGCGTTTACCTACCATGCTTGAAACCACAGGATCGATTCTTGGCATCGTTCGATGTGAAATGAATATTGAATGAATGAAATGAATGAATATTCCATTGTCTCTGGACTGGTACCTGAATACCACGTTACCTTTTGTGTAAGAAAAATGATCCAGATACGTTGCAGTTGGAGTATCAACGAGTGCCCTATGCGTCACTGGGGAACGGACACGGAAATGATAATGATGATGAAAATAGAAAATAGAGTGAACTCGGCAACACTAGTATGTAAATACTAATTTAGTATGATTAAAAATAAAGATTCTACATTGTGTAACTATAAATGCCATTAATTACAACTAAAACAATATGGATTCTACAGACGAACGTCACTTCACATCAAAAAAAGTTTTGCGCATTCTAGTCATTTCATAAAGACTAAAATATAGCGGTTTCATTTTTACAATGAAAATACCACTTCATAACAACTAAAATACTTACATAGTGCAATTTCGGCTACCATCTAAGGAAAGAAATGTCGTAACATTTATGAGGAACCATTTTATTTAAGTTTCCTTTTACGTTAACTCATACCAAATGTACATGCAGCAGGTTGCTTGTGAATTCATTGCCTGCAGGATCAGAGGGATAAAGAAAAACAAGCGTAATATAACTTTTCCCATCTAACTTGGATACCAAATGTTAAATATCTATTTGTCAAAACATGAAATGTCTTGCAGAGAATATTTGAAAAATAATAGGAAGTAGTTTTGAAAAGAACAATTATTTTACATAAAAAAAACAAAATTAAATGCTATAGTAATTTGACATGCTACAGTATTGGACATTCTAAATCTAACGGTCGAAAATAACGAAATGTAATGCGTTCATTTTAAGAAAAAAACACAAAAAGTGTCTCTTTTTTAGTGGAGATAAATTCTTGAGTTTACTTATTTTTTACAGTTCGATTTAGAGTGTACAATTACTTTAACATGTCTAATTACTATAGCTCACACCCAACACGAAAATATTTTCGAAAAAACGTTTTTTCCCAAAATCAAGGCACATAATAGATTTTTTAACGAACCAAAAAGGCGTATTTATAATATGTACGTAGACAACATTTGGTGGAAATATAATTTCACCGTACGGTATACAATCGTAGTAAAGTGTGAACAAACTTTATGTTACCACAGTAGAATATGCTTGCGTTACAACCAATTTTAAAAAGAAAAGTATGGAAAAAATACTCAAATTCATACTTATCTATTAAATTCAGAATTCCAATGTTTTAAAACAATTACACCATAACAGACAAAGATGACTTAAGCACAGGACACCAAAGCTTGAGAAAAATCTAAATTGAATGGGTAATTTATGGCGTGATAAGCATCAATTTTTATTTTGAAACTCCTATAAATATAATATTTATGTAATTTCTGCTATGTGATTTACAAATATATATTTTTCAAAAGACTTTAAAGATAAATACAAGAGTTTCAACAGTCTAAATTTACTTAACACACTTATATACTAGGTACAGAAAGAACTAACAAACTTGATTCAGAATAAAAGAGGATAGACGTTGTGTCTTTAATTTTTTTTCTTATCACCAAATCAAATCCAATTTTACACTCCTACATTATCTTTCATTCATCCTCAACCATTCCTCGCCCCGTTCCTTATTTTCGTTTTCCTATATCTTACTGTTTTGTCGCTATTTCTCTTCGTTTAATTTTCATCAAGAATCTTGTTTTGATTTTTTATTGTTTTATTTTTGAAACCGTCCGCCGCGTTACTTTGTAAAATTTTAGTGAATACATAGATAAATTTTATATTTGAAGCACTAACTTTGTGGTTATTTATTTTATTGAATACCTACATATACAATTGGGTGGGAGCTTCTATTACGTATCCTCTTTTACTTTTTATTTATCTAAGTATGAGCATTATAACCTGTAAATTTGATTGTATTCTAAATAAAACAACATTAAATTGACGTATTTCTATTACAGCTTCCCAGATATTTTTTAACCCGCGTTCATTTATATAGGTTAGTCAGTCCAATTATGTTTATCAGAAGACGAAAAGAACACGTGTAGGCATCCTTTTTTAAAGCCCTCGAAAGTTTTTCCCGGAATTTGTCCGCCATAACACGGATACACAGAACAAAAAAGCGTTAAAGGAAGAAATAAGATATCGAATAAAGGAAAAACTTCCGCGTACGGAAGGGAAAATCGTCTAAAACGAGCATATCCTAACAAATAGGACGCGTACATAAAAATACATGTTATATACATAAAAATATGAGACATTCGAACATAATATTATATAGAAGTCCAAGTTTGTCACTGAAAATTCTCGGTTCATAGTATTTTGTATAGAAAGACTAGTGATCTTAAAGAAATTTGGAATAATCAGTGACTGCGACATCCAAGACTGGAATCTTTATCATAAAACTAAATGTATATGTATAGTAAAAAAAAAGTATTTGAGATTTGTAAATTTTAAATTAAATATTCCCTTAGATAACATAAATTACACGTATTTATTAGACACTTTAAATTTAATTTTATTAGAAGATCGTAGAAAAATAAATGACCTCCTTTTTTTATTTAAAATTTTAAATTTGGAGCTCGATTGTTGTGAACTCCTGAATCTCATTAACTTCAAAATACCTAATCGAGTCACTAGAAGTACGGAGTTGTTTGCAACTACGAGTACATACGTGGGTACTAACTATGCACGACACTCTCCGATTCCGCGTTTACATTCCTTAGCCAACAAATTTACTTGTGAAATAGACATTTTTAATACGACAATTATCAATTTTAAAACGTTCTTAAATGCACTGTTTGAAACAAATTATTAATGTCGTAATAAAACTTTCTTTTTCATACAATTCTTTCTCTGTTTTTGATGTGTATTATTATTATCTTATCTCTTTCTGATATTAATTTATCAAATATTTTTGTGTACCGTATATTATATTATTTTCACATATATACTTTACTGTTAACTAATTTTCATTATTTGTTTTTAACAATAATTTGTTGATACCATTTTTTTTTTATACTTATAAGTATATGAAAATGTATTTATTTTTTGTTTGAATTCTTTGCAAGTTATTTACAATTTGCTTTTTAATTCAATTACTTTTATTATATCCATATATTTTTTTTTTTCTTTTTTACTATGTAAAGTTTAACTTTTTATTTTGCATGGCAGTATGCTTCTTATTGTTTCTAAATGTATACAAAAAAGCATTGTTTATCTTTAAAATTTTTACGCACTATGTTTGTACTTAACTGTATATTTTTTGTAAATGCCCCTTGGGCGTATTGTAAAATTAAATAAATAAAATAAAAAAAATAGTGAACGTAACAAAAATAATTAAATTCAATTTCTATAAAAACTACTACTACTCTTAAAACAATTAGAAATGAGAAAGTGTTAAAAAAGGCTATAAAAAATGGATAGTAGAGCTGGGTAGAAGTGAAATGGATTGTCTTATTCGCTCAAACCAATATTGAATCAACTGCTCCACAAATGTATTGTTAATGTTGTGTTTTTGTTCTTTTGTTGTATGTTTTATAATATAAAAAATATAGGTGTACATAAATTAAATAAAAACTTAAATACGTAGTGTTTAACTGTCGGAATATTTTGTTAATTATCTCTGTATATTGAGTCTTTTTTGTTTATTCTCCGATGAAAAAATATTTTAAAAATAAATATATTGTTAGGTGTCCTCGGCACGGGTAACCTCAGTGATGTCACATTATTTTTATTACTAAGCTTTGTTTATAATGGAGAAAAATTGAAATAAATGAATAACTCAATTGTGAGGGGACCGAGGGGTGGGGACGACGCGTTGGCCTTTGTCCATATTTATCCTTCTCTTCTCTCATTTAACTAAATCATTTCTAGTTGGGGGAATAATTGAGTCAACTTTCCTCAATGCGCAGCTGAGTCTCCTAGGACTCAAGATCTGAGAGTGGATATTGGGATTTTGGATCCCAATTGGTGTTTAAATCCAGTGCCCTATGAATACTGGGTGCAGATAGGGATATGATGATAACGATAACGTCGCAGAAGTTAGTTGACGAAAACAAAGACTTGTGTGAAATCATATTGAGCAAGAATTCATAAATCGTAAAATGATCAACAGTGTAATATTTAATTAGCAATTAAGTTACACGATTGCGCTAATCTACAATCACAATATTATGCGAAACCGTCAACATGAATAACAATCGATCAAAGTAGTGTTGTATAAACTGTAAGAAATTTCTATGGATATCATAGTACATACTACATACCGTATAAAGTCGCGTGTTATGTGGTCATTTTGCACCCTCTCAATACCAATACATACTATCATCAACTAAATATCAACAAAAAACATCAATATTACCAATACATACATTTATATAGTACATACAAAGGAGAAAAAAATCGTCTTAAGTAAACCAAATTTGCATACACATTTTCCATTGATGGCCAAACTAGAATTGGGCGGTGCATGAATTTAAGGATTAAATAAGATACAAACGATTTTATTTACATCAAGGAAATGACGGCGCTGATATTATACAACGGATTCGAATGCATGTAAATACAGAGGATCGGAAAATATTAAGCATACCCGTTTAAAACAGTGACCTAAATTTTCCGGAACCCGAGTGGGTTTTCGATTTCTTTCGATCGGAGTTCGCACAGGCGGAAAAACCACCTAGTAAAATATAAGCTCCTTCCTTTAAAGCGTTCGGAGATTGCAAAGGATACGATATGACAAGGTTCCGGGAAAATACTTTCCAGGTATAATTTAAATTAAAGTCCTCTTCATCTGACAAGGGCTAAGGATGTTGTACGCTTTCGTTCCTGTAATGTGTAATATAATGTCCCGCGATTGTGAAAACACCTCCGGAGGAGTATCTACCCGACTCCGTGGCTTGTTCAAAGCGAGCGCGTAATGACATCATGTAGTTATAACGAAGAAACACATGGACCAACCTCCTGAGATTGAATTACGTGAGTTGTATAGTTTACCGTTGAATCTATTCGTTAGTACGCTGCCTATCCATGTTCATAGATGAAAAAGACAAATAACGCCACGATCGACTACATGAATAATACAAAACAACTTTACCGTGAGTCGCAATTTATTATTTAGCGGACAGGCAATGAAATTGGAGAGGTTTATTCTTCTTATTTACTAGATAAAAATGTTACGGCGTGTAATTCTTCTTCGATAGTGTTATCGGCCAAGCGGGAGCGAGGCCTATCATCGCTCACACGGATTCGGATATTGAATTCCTCGACTACGAATAATATTGATCGAGTAAAGAAATACGAGTGTATCGCAGTAAAGGCGAGACCACTTACACTCACCTGGGCTGGTATTCTGAACGGAATTGCGCGCGAAGAGATCGCTCTGTTACCGTTGACCTCCTAAAGGTACGTAAAAACGCGTTAAAAATGCGTTTTCTACGCGCGCTTTTGCGTTCGGAATACCACCCCTGGGCTGCGATTATTATGGGAAGCTAAGGACTTTATACCTTCACCATGACGGCATAGTGGAAAATAAATTCTCTCGAGCAGTTACAAAGATACACTACCAACCCCCTACATTCAAGTTTCGGGTAGGTACATCGATATTTAACAAGGGGAAGCGTACGTCACGGTACACATATCTTCGCACAAAAGAGACATAGCGTCATCATAATAAAGCTATGTCGCTTTTCGTCGACGTCATAACGTCATGGTAGAAGATAAATTCTCCCAAGGGATTACGAAGATACACTACCGACCCCCCCCCCCTACTAGTTTTGATGTAAGTATATAGGTTTGTACCAACGGTTTAGTAGCCCTCGCTACGCATATCTACGCATTAAAAGTGACCAACATTTTATTCCACCGAGCGATTTTTCCTTTACTACGATTTATTTTTATTTGTAATCGTTCTAAGGCCGACATTTTTTTTTCTTAAAAGCTTATTAAAAATATTAGAGCTATAAGTAAATTTTGAAGTCGAATTGAATTCTGACATAACTGTCAGTTTTGAAAACGAACGCCTAGGTGCACAGATAATGTGGCTAGATTCTGTCCTATTATAATACATAAGAGCATCTAGGCGTAAAATGTTGCCACTATAAAAAATAAATTAAGCCATTACATTTTTTCCATCTTCCTGAGTGTACGTATCGAGACGTCAAAGGAGCTGGCTTTGTAATTCCTCTGTAGATTAATACAGACGATCAATAAGCATACCGTCTTGGCGATTGTCAAAAGTCATATAAGAATCATGTTTAAGCGAGCATTTTTTGCTTAAATTGGGATTTGTTGGAGTTAATAATCGCTTTGAAGAGGACACTTTTTATCGCAGAAGCCTATTAAAAATATAAATGAGAACCATTTAAAACTTTAATGAAGTGAGGAACGCGAACTAAATTTTCGGGGTCGTTCATTGTTTTGATTCGATCATATGACGTCGAGATGACAAAGCGGTAGAACATACCGAGGTAGATAGAGATAGTACAGAATTTAAGTGTACCGTCTCGATATGTACAGATGAAGATAGCGTTCATAATCGCGGCACTGTTGTGTGTTGGGAGTACGGATTACACAAATTACGGACTTGAGAGCATAAAGGTAGATTTTTAAGGCCGGCCTAAGGGCGAGCGCTATGAGCCGCTTGAGGGAATATTTGAGTTACAAAGGCCAGACTGTGTTTACCACTTTAGTCAGAAAACTCGATCGTGTTTACATCCTTCGCGAGTTCTGTTCTTGAAGCTAAACTGATAATAATGCTGAACTCAAATATTTAGAGGTTCGCTCTTTGTTAGGAGTACGTGAGAGGAGATAAAACGACACAACCTTCGTACCATTGTACTTTTGTACACTTTAGAGATTAGATGCAACCGATGAATAAAACATTCTGCTCACGATATTGTATTCCATATGTAAATATTTACGAAGCAATCGAATCTGAATCATTATCAAAATGCATATTAGGCCAGGGCCTCGATTATGGTGGAAAGATAAAATTTATCTTAAATTTTATCCACAAAGTAAAATTAAGTTTTCTGTATGAAAAGTAGAATACGTTTACAATTTTTTTCTTCTAAACATGTTCAATTACCGGTTACCGACGAAGACACCTTGAATTTTTATTCACACTTTCGTGCATAAATATCGATATTACTTTATACCGTCTCGGTATATACTGATGAAGATAGCCGTTCATAATCGCGGCCCAGGGCTGGTACTCTGAACTGAATTACGCGCGAATCGATCGCTCAGTTAGCGTATATTTGGTACTAAATACTCGTTACAAATGCGTTTTCTACGCGCGCGTTTGCGTTCAGAATATCAGCTCAGAGAAGATTAATAAATATAAGTAGGAAATATCGTTCTGGTTTACATTATAATGCTTTTTTCCATCTATTAATATACTTAACATACCCCTTAATTTATTCAAAAATAAATTAAGACTCATTCTATCTGGCTGCGATACACTCTCACTTGCTTTTTAATAATGCACACGCTTACACACACCAGAACACTTACTTTTACACGAACACACCTGTACACTTACTCTCATACAAATACACACAAACACACCCTTTTACATATACATAAATATACGCATGCACACATTTAAAAATGTACCATAATTTAATATGTATTATTTTTATCTAGAAACTCCACTGGTTTGTCTTTCAAACATATCTTTATTCTGTAATTTAACTATTGTTGACTGTATGTTTCTAAAAAATAAATAATACACGTCAAGGAATACTCGTCGTTTAAATAAAAAACACATTTTGAGTGATTTTATTCAGGAAAACACAAAAATTGACATTTTTTTTATAATTTGCTCAAAATAGCTTAAATTATTTACGCATGATAAATAAAATCATTTTTCTATATTTAATCGATGCCAAAAACCCTTCATCTCTTCTTGATATTTCGATTTGTCATTTTGTTAGCAGGCAACTGAAATTTCGTTGCATAAATATTTAGGGAAATTCAGTCGGAAAATGGAATAGAGACTTACATTGTGTTATGAATGAGGAAACACAATAAACATGGTAATGAGGAAATATCACCTGCACGCATCATTACCTGAAACAAAGGAAAAACAAAATGAGTTTGGTGTAATACAAAATTAGGAAGACAATTCGCAATAGGATGATACATTGAAATAAATAAAAATAAAATAAAACCCGCTCTCTAACGTTATTTGAAAGAGTAGCCCGGATAGCCCCGAGGGTTGGCTTTCAAATTTCAAAGTCACAGTTAAAGAGAACAAAGATAAAGCTACTTTACAATTTAATACAAAGGCCCCCAAAAATGACTTCATCAGAAACGATTAAGGCTAAATCTAAAGTCACATACACTACAATGTCGGACATTTTTCCGCAAGACTGAAACAAATAATTATATTACTATTCCATTTACAGGGAAATTCAAATAAAATATTTTTAACCAAAATGTGACCCGATTTTTTATTACAAAAAGGTAATAAGACATCAACAAAAAACACGACCCATCTTAAAAAATAATCTTAGCAAAACAACGCATTTAGAGGATTAACGTTTAACACAACAAAATAAGAATAAAACAATAACCTTTTCAAACATTAATCTTGATGTTCTTTTTTTATTTTATTTTATTTGGGAAACCAACACGCTGCCCTAGTTCTTGTATGTTCAATAGACCATTTCGCTAATTTTACAAAAAATATTTTATTTGTTTTTAAAGTCAAATAAGTAAAATCAGTAAGTAGAGATTGACACTACAAAAATGCTGAAAATACTATTTACTAACGGAAAAAATAATAATTCTTGGGCTACATGGACGCGTAATAAGATAATGAACGTACTGGCATACATAACTAGATTTTCTAGAAATGGTATTACATTACATATTTTTTTTGCACCACAACAGGCCAGGAGGCCTAATTACAGTGGTGAATTACATCACAGAGCACCCAGGCTTGAGAAAAATCACTTTTTTTTTTTTTGTGTTCTCACCGGGAATCGAACCCGGAGCCTTCCGTGCGTGAATCAAGCGTCTTGACCACTACACCACGGAGGCTACCATGCCGCCGGTATATTGAACATAAAATAACTAGGGCAGCGAACAGTTCTACAAACATATTTATAGTAAACAAACATATATAGTGTATAAACTCAGAACCAATAACAGATTTACACAAAGTTAATAAATAAAATAGAAAACTTATTATATAAATACACTAGCGGACCCGACAAACGTTGTCCTGCCCGAACGTTGGCAAAAGACTTTTCATTGATAAGTAGGTACCTAGGTACTTGTTTATGGTTGAATTCCAAAATTTTTCAAGAATGGCATTCTTTTGGCAAACGTCAAAATTCGGTCTTCTCAACAACGAAGGGGTGTACTTATGTAGGAATACGATTTTCAAAAATGTATTGAATATAATTATAATTAAGTTTTACCAAAAATCCAGTAAAAAGAAATAAATGGGTAGAAATTATAAGGAAATAATCTGAGATCCACAAAAAACAAATGCTGTTTGTAAACATTCAAAAACAAACTTTTTTTATACACAAAAAACTTCAATTTTTTCTAAATGCATTCTCCTTGAATGCAACCCTGGTAGATCGATGAATAAAACATTTATGCTCCTTAATTTTTTTTAAACATATTAGATTGAAGATTTTAATATCTACGAACACGCACAGCGCAAAGATCTATATTTCTTTGAAAACCGCACGTAAATCGGTCAAGCCGTTTACAAGAAGTTCAGTGACATCACACGTACAGAGGAATTATATACATAAAGGATATAAGTTTATAAAAATAATATGGATTTGAAAATTTCATAAAACTTTTTACAAAATTTCTTCGTTACTAATACAAAACAGAGCACAGAGGTTGCGGCTTTTAGATAACACGCCACAAGGCGCTGGTTGTATGCCATTAATCACACAAAACAAATCAATCAAAGGACAAACAATACGTTTCCTCGGAGTAACCAGAAACCGCGACATGGATAGGATGTATGGAACTATGTTCTGAACAATACGTATCGAAACTTACCCTTTTTGTTTCGCGATCAACCGAAATAAATTATTACAAAGGGAAAGAGCGATTTATGACATGTGAAAAACAAAGTAATAAAAGTAAATAATACAACGCAATTATCCAAACCAAAGAAACACTTACATTTTTCTATCCGATCATTTTCTTCACATAAGGATATTTTTTTTGAAAAGATTATTTGAATTACAATAATCCATATATGTAAAAGGCAATGTTCGTATGTGTGTCCTCGATAAACTGAATAACCACTGGACCGGTTTACGTGCGATTTTCAGCGAAATGTAGATATTGACCATGAGCACATTTATAGCTCTTAAAATCTTCAATTTATTGAGTAGAAAAACTTTTAGGAGCAAAATGTTTTTTTCATTGTTCACCAGGGCTGCGTTCGCCGAGAATGCATTTACAAAAAAATTGGAAAGATGTTATTTGTTGTGTAAAAAAAAAAAGATTTTGAATGTTTACAAACAACATTTGCTTTTTATGGATCCCAATTAGATTATTTCCTTATATTTCTTATAATTTCTACCCATTTATTTCTTTTAACTGGATTTCTTATAACACTTAAAGAATATAAATGAAATTCAATACATTTTTGGTAATCGTATTCCAAAATAAAGTGGACCCATGTTGGTGAGAAGAGCAGAGTTTAACATTTGCAAAAATAATTATATTTTTAAAAATAAATTATTTTAAGTTTTGGAATTTAACCATAAACACGTACTTAGGTACCTACTTAAATTCAATATTTAAAAAATGAATTTATTTAAGTTCTGGAATGCAATCATGATCAAGTACCTAGGTACCTACTTACCAATGAAAAGTTACACCATCTTTCTTACGTTCATCCGAACAATTTTTACATGCTTTCACGACACAACCAAGCATTTCGGTTTCGAATCAAATGTCAAGCTTACGTCAAACCCGGCTGGCGGTTAAAAAACTACTAAATACGCGAAGGGCAGGACTGAGCATTTGGGCATGGGTTAAGTGTTTTAATTTTAGAGGGTTCCGGGTGCGTCTATGTGTATATAAATAAGTGGACGGTTTTATTTAAGAACACCGAACCAGTGTCTATGGTAACATAAAAGTTTTATGAAGTAAAGTTTTGTAAGTATACCTAATAATGTTTAATCTTAAGAGGAAACGCGGTCCGACTTTTCTTTATACAAACATATTTCTGTATTTTATCTCTGGATTTTTACGCACTATAGATATTTGACATTGGCGTGTCAAAATTGTTTCGTTTTTTGAAAAAAATTTTTAACGGAAACTAGAACCATCTAAAAACCAATTAAAAGGCGCAGTTTTATCTACTGTCTTCGGGCGCACGGTATACAAATATAACTATTTTTAAAAAACGCAAAACGTACCAATACGGAAAATTTTATTCTGAGACTCTGTCGAAAATATAATAAAATCGGTTTAGTTTTGATGTGTGGAAAACGGGACAGCAAAACGTCGATTTTATCCATTCTAACAAAAGGTCTGACACGGAGTTGTCTTTTTCGCACAGAATCGGGGAGGCATCTACAAGACAATAACCGGAAAACAATGATCGAATACCTTTTTATCAAAATTATCTTTATTCACAATTTATGTAAATAGAAACACAAAAATAATAATGTATCCGCGCATTTAACTATTTTGTATTTTTGGTTTACCAGCAGGCAACAGTCGGCTATCAGCGACTGTTGCATGCTAGGAACAAAGTACGAACTTTGTACGAAGAAGTAAATCATGGCGGCCTCCGTGGTGTAGTGGTTAAGACACTCGACTCACACACGGAAGGTTCTGGGTTCAATTCCCGGTGAGAACACATAATAATTTAATGTGATTTTTCTTAAGCCTGTGTACTGTGCTATAATTCACCACTTTATTTAGGCCTCAAGGCTTATTGTGGTGCAAACAAAATAAATAATAATCTGAAGGAATTCAGATTCGAGAGGGTATACCCTACGAATGAAACTAATTACCTAGCTACTTTATGTAATCCTGATATTGAAACACAACTACGGTGCGTTCGAATGTTTAATGAATCTTTGTTAATGTATTAGTGCCTGTCGGAGAAACAAGTAAACATACGAATTTATTTTTTGTTAGTAGGCAAACAATTTTTTTATTTATTTGAAAACGTTCTGTCATTCGCACATAAGCAAAATTTATTAAAGATTTGAATGCACTGTACAAATGCTCTCGGCCTCGTGGTGTAGCAGCCGGTATTTGCCTACCATGCTAGAGGTGTGGTGAAATATTTATTTAAAAAATGTATTTTTACATTAGATAGACCCTGGACTGGCACCCGAAGCATAAGACTGATCATCTTACCTTAATGTAACAAAAATGATCAAGATACGCTGCGATTGGTTTACCAATGCAGCGCCCTATGCACCACTAGGCGCGGAAAGGAAATGAAAATGATGATGTACACCTGCTTATAAACGCGGAAGTTTCGTAGAATAATTATTAAAATTTGGGGTAATATGGACGGAAATTAGGTACGAAAGGTTTAAGTACCTGATATAATATTAACCGTGTAGTGTTTGCATGAATAGATAGGTTTAAAGGGTAGCGCAACAAGTCAACAATAAAATACGGGGGTTACGCTAGAAGAGAGGGGTAAGGTGAGGTAGTATGGAGAGAAGGGGAAGGGCGGGGAAACTTCATCCGATGAATGTTCCAGTACCTATGTTAGATTCTAAGTTTCTGTGCTACATACGAGTACGAGTACATAGCCGTTAGCCGTGCGAATATAAAACAAAGTTACGTCGCTAACTCCAAAGGAAAACTTTACACAAAAAGAGGGCGCGAAATAAAGCAGAGTAAGAATTTTATATTCAACTTATTTTAAGTTTAAATAGAACATAGATTTTCGAATTGCCTTGAAGTAGTTTCGTCTTATAAGGACATCATTAAATAAATGTAATAAACTTTTTATTGAGTTCACGGTACAAGTACCTTTTAAATTACATATAATATGTTATATATATAAAATGGTATTCCGCACTGCATCTATAGAAAATATACTATTTTAAAGACATAAAATTACAGTATAAAAAAATTAACTTAGATTCACAAACTATTATGTTTACTTGAAATTACAATATACAGTGTTCAGAGCTAGACCGTGAAACTTCAAAGGAACCATTCCTCATGGTCCTATATTTTTCCTAATATATTTTTTACAAAAACTCTTTTTTCTTAAATAAAAAATTGTATTATTATAATTTTAAAATTGAGACAATCCTTCATTTTTCGGACTAGCGTCCTTACACAAGCCCCTACCCCTTCCCCACCCTGCCGCTTCACTATCCCGCTCCGCTATTTTTTTTTTTTAATAAATGCGATTTTACTAAAATATTATTTATAAAAGTATATCATAAAAAAAATTCTCTCAAGTTTCACGGTATGGCCCTAAAAAACCGCGCATAGTTAATTTAAAATATAGAAAATGAAAACAAAACTAAAAAATGTGCATGGATTAATAGTAAATGAGGCTTTTTACAGGATGAAACAAATTATTATTGAATTGACTAAGAGGTACAAATAGTTTAAAAAATATTTTTCACGTGTAAAGGCTGTTGGAAGTCTGATAAAAATTGAGGAAACCATAAGATTCAGTCATTTGAAAACGTCGTTTTTTTCAGAATCGTGCTATTTTTGCTTAAATTATGTGTTAAATAATACCTTTATTAATCGTAAAAAAAAACTGAAAATATTTTAGTTCATACTCATTTTTAGCAAAAACATTGGTGTAGTTTCAAATGTTTACATTTTTTTTTAGATACCAAAATTCAAGTTTTTTTCCACAATTTTCCTGTTCAATATATTATGTATTTATTTTAGATAGTTTAACAAATAAAATTTCAACATCTAGTTATACATTACATGTTCATGTTGTTATTTATGTATAAATTATTAACCTTTTTTAAATAAGAGTACCTACCAAGGTACATAAAATTGGTTTAAATTTTAAAACGCGTAATCTGCTGGTCCAAAATAATAAATATTTTTTATAATTTATAATTGTGTATATCTAATGTTCACTCATTTTATTTTTCTAACGGCACGATTTTGAAAAAAAAGGTGCTTTAACATAGCCAAATCGCCAAACTACAACAGCCTTAAGAAAGTAAATTAAAAAGCAAGTTAAGCAAAAAGAAAAGCTATCCAAATTCACTTGCTATATTTCAAAAACGTACATAAATATAGAACCACATTTAATTTTTTTGGACCCCAACAAGCCAAGAAGCCCCAAATAGTGGTGAATTACAGCACAGAACACCCAGGCTTGAGAAAAATAACACATATTTTTTTGTGATCTCACCGAGAATCGAACTCGGAACCGTGCGTGAGGTAAGCGTCTTATCCATTACAACAAGGGGCCATAAAATATAAATAAGTAGTGAAAAAAAAACTTCATCTTTAAACATGTTAATAAACTTTTCTTCCCTAGAAGAGGCAGTAACGTTACAAAACAAATATCGCACTCCCAAAAGTTCACTGCCGAAATTCTGAATTCGGTTGTTTTGAGTTATGCATGCAGTTTAACATTATTTTATATATTTTTCTTAGGAGAACATCCACGTGTCTCTACACTCTCTGCTAGTTTATTCGAGCGTGATATACCACACAATTAAGTATCCTTTAAAATCAATTGAGTAAAATATCGAGAAGCATACTGCGGTAATTATCATGCAACAGTCTTCTTCTCATATTTTAACAGTCAAATAATGAGTAAATATCACAAATAAATATTCTTCTTCTTCGTGTGTCATGTCGGATCCCCGCGACGTTGACGATCACTTGGGAGAAAGCTTCCCTATCCTGAGCAGTGCAAAACAGCTCCTCCACAGTTCTAATCCTGGTCCATGCACGGATGTTTCGAAGCCAGGAAAGCTATTTTCTTCCGACCCCTCTACGTCTCTAGATCTTCCCCTTCATGAGAAGCTGAAGTATGGCATATTTATTACCTCTCAACACATGACCAAAATATAGCAGTGGGGAATAGTTCTCTATTAGTATTGGCTTTAGGTAATACTTCATTGTTGGTTTTTATATCAGTCCAAGATATTTTTATAAATCTACGGTGGATCGACATTTCAAATGATTCAAGGCGGATTAAAATATTAACTTTAAGAGTCCACGCCTCTACACTGTACAGCAAGACAGACCATATAAAACATTTGGCTGTTCGTTGTCTCAGCTTAAATGGTTTTTAGCCGAGAGACTCATCTAAATGTAAATCTCTAACTTAAAGGTGTCAATATTGAGAGATTTAAACAGTTCAGGTACTTAGGCAGTATCATCACTGAAAATCTAAACCCCGACACTGAGATAAAATGCAGAATAAAAGCAGCTCGAACAGGATTAAACAAAATGAAAATTCTTCTTTGTGACGATAATATCAACCTTAAGCTGAGACAACAAAAAATACTGGGCATTATAATGGCAATTTACGAGGCATATCCAGAAAGTAAGAGTACTCAATTTTTGTATAAAATATATACATAAATAAAAAAACATCACATTAGTTGTATATATATATATATATTACTTATTTTTTCGCGTAGTCGCCTTCCCGTTCTATCCAGGTTGTAAGACGCAGCATAAGCTTTTTAATGCCCTCCTCACAGAACTCTCCCGCCATCTCCTTCGTCCACTTCAAGGCGTCTTGTTTCACCTTGAGTCTTCAGGAAGGTGAAAAGATGAAAATCTGAAGGTGCTAAGTCAGGAGAGTATGCAGGGTGTTTTAAAATGTCCCAACCAAACGAGTTCAAACGCGCCTTGGTGGCGTTAGCCGTGTGCGGGCGGGCGTTGTCGTGCAATAAACACACTCCCTTTGTCAACATTCCCCTCTGTTTGTTTTGAATTGCTTTTTTGAGCTATTGCAGGGTCTCACAGTATCGTGCTGCGGTAATCGTTTCCCCCTGAGGCAAAAATCAATCAAAATTATACCCTTTCAGTCCCAAAACACGGATGCCATGATTATTTTGGCCGAAATTGAGGTTTTGAATTTTTTGGCAGATGGGGAACTAGTGTGCCGCCACTGTGATGACTGTCTTTTTGTCTCAGAGGTGTAATGGGCCACCCATGTTTCATCACCAGCAACAATGGAGAGTCACATAAACAGTTATGATCCGTGCAAAATTTTTAGTCTGAGTTTTTTCTTCCGTGAGAAAGAACCTTATGACAGCGCGCACCTCGCACTTGGCGGGATATTTTATTGACATCTTTCACAGAAACAAACACTATGAGGCAAGTTTTGGTACTAACAAAAGTCGCCGGTGTTCGTTGTGTTCAGGAGACCCCCCACTACTGATCAGTGATGCCAACTTTTAGAAAAAAAAATCTCACAGCACGAGATCCAAACCTAACAGTACTCTTACTTTCTGGATATGCCTCGGTACATTAAGTTACAAGCATTAATACACTTTTAAAAGTTTGTTTATACTCCTCTGCAAAATGGCCGTTTTGGGCATACCACAGTGTACTTCTGAGGGTGCGATTTTCTCTTTTGTTATTATTTTCATCATATTTTAATTCGGATTTTTTTTTTACTTATTATTTTTAACACTTTATCGTATAATTTCAATGCAATAATTTACTTTATCACTTTCACCACACAACATCACAACATGAGGAAGTGAGGTAAGAATAAAAAAAACCACTTTTATGATATTTCAAGATATTTTTTATTTTTGACAAGAGGCGATAAATAAAATAAGCGCAGAACGGGTAAACGTATAACCCGCTGATATTAATTAAAGCTGGACGTTATGGTATTATTTTCAGAGTTCAGTGAAGGTAAATTATTAGGTAGCGGATGTATTTAGAGAGAAAACGTTTTTTACTATGCACAATAACACGTCGAAGGGCTACGAAGTGTCACATGAGGAACATGAGTGTCACTAACTTTGATGAAAGTTACAAATGGGTATGTACCGTTTTCAGTCATTGCAGTTTCATAATGGAAATAAACACGTGAAGTACAAAATGGCGGACGAATTAAGTCAGTCGAATATATTGGAACCGCAATAAACTTTTGCCTGTAATGAAGCTACGGGACCAGTGTTTTTAACGTAAAAAAACGTCAAGTTAAATGACACAATAGTAGGTAAATATTGCAACATTTACTATGGGTATATCAATTTACAGTAGTTAAAGAACAAATATATATAAGTTAATCAATAACAGAACCGGGTTGTGGTCCCGTGGCTAGTGTTTCGGACTCACGGATCAGAGGTCCGTGGTTTGAACCCCACGTTACCATAACATGATTCGTTTTTAAACATTTTCAATTAATAAGGGCATATGAAATACTATCCAGTAAAAAAATAATTTTTTGATACTTGTGAGTAGTATAAAAAATATTTTTAAATGTGTGATTTTGAATTCCTGCAAAAACGGTCATTGCATTGGCGACGCCACTAATACGTGACGATTCATGTTAATTTTGAACTTTGTTCCTGATGGTTTATTTTTTTATAGAACATCGTCACAAATCTTAACGTCAAAATTATCAATGCCAAACATGTCGCGTTTTTCTAGTTACATATTTTTTTTATTATTTCTTTTTTAAAGTTATGCGTGAAAACATTTTTCCACAATACCCATTTTGATTTTGAAAATACAATTAATCATCCTAAATCCATTTCATATTTTTTTATCGGTATTCGTAGTATGTAAAATTTCCCTATTCCATCAGATAAATATCTACACAACAATAATGGTTTCAGATCTTTAACTTCACTAAAATCAACAGATGGAAGAATCGAAGAAACATGAATGTTCAAACATGTGGAAAATACAGGTCATAAGCTTTGTAAATACCTAGACTTCAATATAAAATAGTATTTTTTTTAATATATACTGAGTAGAAATAATGCATAAAGAAATTGGCTTTCTCACAGTAAATCAGCAATTAATTTTTTTTTTTTAATATATATTTTTTAAGGGGTGAATCAAATAAAAAATATAATAAAATTTAATTAACAACAGAGAAATTTCTTGCTAAAAACCAAAAGCTTTGCTGCGCATTTGTCGATCTGCAAAAAGCGTTTAATAGAGTTGACTGAGAAAAATTATGGAAGGTGTTATCGGAGTACGGAGTAAAGCTAGGGTTTCCTAGGACAGCGGTGCGCGTAGCTTAACGGCCGTCGTAACGGTGACTAGAAACTGATTTCCAAGGAAAACGGTATTAAATGGTGTTGATAACACCGTTTTCCTACGAAACCACTCTCTAGTCCTCGTTACAACTGCTGTCTACCGCATCAACGTTCACTACGGCCGTTAAGATACGGGCGCCGCTGTCCTAGGAAACCCTAGCTTACGCGGAAATCTAACACGTGCTATTGCTTCTCTGTATAAAGACAGCACAGCATGTGTTAGGGTAAATGGATCATACACATCGTGGTTTGACATTCATAAAAGAGTGAAGCAGGGATGTGTTATGTCACCATGGCTGTTCAACGTGTATACCGATAACTGCATGAAAGAACTGAAAGGCTTAAGAATGGGAGCAAAAATGGGTGATTTAAAAGTCAATTGTCTTTTGTATGCTGACGATGCTGTACTCCTTGCTAATAACAAAGAGGAACTGCAATTCTTGGTAACAAAGGTCTACGATGTATGCAAGAGAAGCGATTTGCTGATGAATGTCGATAAATCGAATGTGATGGTTTTTGAAAGAAATGAAAGTATGACTAAATGTGAAATCACTGTGAATGGAGTAATACTAAAACAAGTAGAGGAATTTGTGTATCTGGGAAGTATGTTCACTAGGGATGGAATGACTGAGAAAGATATTGAAAGGAGGGTGAGTGCCGGGAACAGAGTGAACGGTGCACTTAAATCGACCTTAGCAAATAAATGCTTGTCACAAGAGGCAAAATTGGCAGTTCACAACGGAGTCCTGGTCCCATCCCTGATGTATGGGAGCGAAGTATGGACTTGGAAAAACAGGGATGAAAGTAGGCTGAATGCTGTCGAAATGCGATCTCTCAGGCGAATGTGTGGTAAAACTATGTACGATAGATGCACAAATGTTGAGATCCGTACATTATGTAAGGCTGAGACAAGCATTATCGACAAAATCAAGAAAGGAGCTCTGCGCTGGTTTGGACATGTAGAACGAATAGACAGCGAGAGAACGGCTAAGAATATTTACAATGCGAATGTTGATGGATGCAGAAATAGAGGAAGACCGAGAAAGATATGGCATGACCAAATCCAACAAATACTTAAAGATGGACATGTCAAAAGTCGGAATAATCGGCGCGCGTGCATGAGAATATGTATGAATGTAGAGGAAGCGAGATCTGTATGCAAAGATAGAGTGTTGTGGCGCTCTATCCTCTCTGCCTACCCTTACGGGGAAACGGCGTGATGGTTTGTTTGTTTGTTTGTGTAATTAACAATGCCATAAATACGAAACTAGAGAAAAATATGAGATTACCATTGAGGAGAAAAACAGAGTCTTAAAACTCATTGTATAAGGGTTTAAAACTGCACAATGTGTTACCTGAAGAAATAAAAGAAATATTTAATACCAATTTCGATATAAATGTAATGATATTAAACGTTTATATTAGTTCTTATAATGTTAAGAACTAACTCAGAGTATAAATTATAAATTAATAATAGTTTGTAGCCCTTCGGAAGCACTACTTAGTGTACATACAATAAATACGCAATATAGGAAAACTAATATTATGGAAGCCTAGAAATTGAGCACCGGGAAGTCAATATAACATGAAACGCACAAGTCACGGTCGGAAGAGACGTACAAAGAAACGCTTTCAGCGCGGCTTGTTTCTTTTTGTATTTTGGAAGTGATATCGTAAAACTCGAGGGTAGTGGTGAATTCTCCATCGAGCCATATCTCAAGAAGGCACTTGGCGGGAGAGAATCGGATAAGTTGCGGCCCACGAGGGCGCGGGCGGAGAAGCGAGGCACGAGGATCGAGGATCGAGGACCGCGCGAGCGGAAGTGCCGTCTAAATAACCTGTTTAATTTAGTTTAATTCTGCAAGAGGGCGGCTCGAGATCTCATAACAGTAGGGGAGTGCCCAGGGGGCCCGTGAACAATGCTCAGCGTATTGTAATGACATTTCCGAATCCATTGCGGAGTACGGGCCAGGGGGTAATTTCTTCCTTTTTCGGGAAGAGATACAAGGGTGACCATATAAATGATAAATAGGACTCGTCGTTTAATTCTAAATTAATTATGGTGAAGGCTGAAATAAATAATATTGCCGACTCGAGTTATTTCGAAATATAAAGTTGTATTTTTAAGACAAAGTTCTGATCATTTATTATGATACCCCTTCTCTTGGCTCATCTTTGGGCGTTAGGAGAAAAATATGAACAATAAAACGCAGTTACTTGTATAAGCGCCGATTGTGACAATATAATAATATTATATATTTTTAAAAAAATATATTAACCACTTCTTTAAAAATAAAATATATGGTAAAGTTTGTTGCTAGATTTTTTTTAACGTGTTATTTATTTATTCCGAATAAAATTTGTGGAAAATCACCACAAGGGCGCTGTACAATAAACATCCCAACACGTCATACAGCTACGAAGCGCATAGGCGGTTGAAATTTTAGTCCCCCCTTTCCAATACATTATTTTTGACTTTAAAAATACATAGGAGGCTAGATAAAAATAAAAGTGTTTTAAATAAAAAATTAAACGTTTACACATATAATTTAGTATACAACATATCCTGCAGCTACAGAGCGCATGGACAGTAAGAAATCTAGACCCTATTTACAGTTATTACAAATAATTTTATAATAAATTTAATTTAAATAATATGAACGCTAATATTATCAAGCATCTTGCAACAACAAAGCTTATATCTGCTATAAAAATAAGTCAATTTTAGTAAGTAAGTAAATTTGCAGACGTGTAGTGATTTTTTTAAAACAGAATACCAAAAAGATTTTAGAAAATCATAAAAGGGAAACTTTAAAAGAAAATCAACACGAATGCGTAAACAGAGGAACTAGAATTGGCGATGGCAAGAAAAGTAAATATAATACTAAACTTGGTCTGACATTCATTCTGGCCCGATCTGAGATTAGCTACTCACACTTCTTTCGGGACCCCTACTTCGTATGTCTGATTTATTGAGAAAAAAGCATCCGCCCTATGGCTGTATTTGTAAGCTCACGCAAACGCTGGAAACGTTTCATCGCAAGGTTAAAAAGTTAAACGCTCCACTGACTGATCTTTATTAATGGCCCAAACGGAAATTCACAAAAGAAAAATATATTCTTTCTGAGCTAAATGTCAAGCGTTTTAGATTTACATACGACAGAAAAATAAAGAATAATTTATAAGACACGGTAGATTAGACATAAAACTGTTTTATCAAAGAAGTAAAACAATATTGCCGAGAAAATGAGACATTTTAATCGGTTGTAAGAAATTGCAATTTATCAAAAAAAAACCGCTAAGTCCTTTGTACAGAAGTGCCAAAAAATTAAACAAAATAATGCTGTGCCATTATTAAAAATATACCGCATTACAACTGGTTCAAAAATATACCTTTAAATATGACGCAAAATAGCTTTTGGTACCTATCAAGCATTGATTAATGTTATACAGCGAATACAAATTTTATCATAAATTCGGGATTCGAAGTTAGAGGTAGCGGTTAGTGTGAATTACACGTAGGTACTCACTCAGCAGTAATACGGGAAGAAAAATGCAACTTAAACTTTGGAATTTATTTCGGATTTCAAAGTAGAGATTTTCAGGGATGAAAATATAAAACCACGGATGTTTTCTCCGTAAACATGGTATGGGTACACCAACTACCAAACTCAGGCAATCGCAAGTCATGCACCGAACGCAAGTTTGAAAAGCTAAATCGTACAAACTAAATTTGGACGTATTGAACACGGCGGAAGTGGTAGCGTTTCGATTATATTATGTGGCGCGAAAAGGGAGAGAAACGCCTCGCCCGTTCGCCGCTCGGGGATACGTGGGTGAGGGGGGAAAATTTCTCGAGGAATGAAAACCTATCAGAAAACTTGAATCCATAAGCCTTTCTCTTCAGAGGGATACGATAAAGCTAATTATTTTCTGCTTAATATAACCCGTAACAAAGTACAACGCTAAATCTCTCGTTAATTTTACATTAAATCAAATCATTAGATATAATGCCAACGCAATTTTACAGCTGCGAATAAGATTTATCACGTTATCTTCTGAATTCCGATGACATATTTAATTGTATTTTATGTAGGTACGCTATTTAATCACTATTGTGAAATATAAAGAAAATATTATGAGAAAGCGCTCAACGGCTAAAAAAGTTGATATTCTGAAAATAAAATTATGAACAATAGTTTTTTTCATGAAATGTTTACGAGCATTGCCAATGCAAGGAAAACGTTTAAGGTGTCAAGTCTTCCGAATCAGTTCTGCTAATCGTGATCGACAGAGGCAGTTTGGTGAGGTGGAAGTTAGGAAGTGAACAAGCTGATCACTGTGGGAATATACGGCATCGGGGATTCAGATCGCCCTCCGGCTGCCCACGTCACGAGGGACTAGAGCGATAATATAGCGACCCGACGAGGCTCAGCCTCCACCGTAGGCTGCACTGTTAGCAAGCTCCGCCGGATAAAGTACGGCTTAACGAATTGGGTTGGCGAAATAAAGAACAGAAAGCAACACTTACTCGAGCTGCGCCGCGTTTTATCGGTAAAATAAATAGAGTGAGAGCATTTTCAAAGGATATTTCCTTAAACTTAAATAAAAGCCCATCTCAGTAAGTCCGCTATAGAGTAACGCTAAACTTGTAAACAAAGTTTTAAGAAAACCAACGATACGTGTGTTAGTATACGGTACAGGGAGAAATCGAGGCGGTTAGTTATTTATTATTTTATAAGTACACACTTCGCGAATAAATACGTTTTCAATACACAAAAATTTATTATCAAAATAACGCGGCCTTAATCAAGCGAGCTTGTAAATGCGGATGAGCGAAATTACAATTGAAATATAATAGTATTCAAGAACGTCAAGGCGAGTGTTTTTTTAAAACAATTTATAAATTACAGTATACAGTACGTATATACATACGTAATTATATACACGAAAAGTACAAAAGTATATAAACTGACGAAAAGGCGGGCACCGGTAGAGATAGAAAAGCCAATAGGTATTTTTATTTTAAGGAATAACCTGCTAAGCTTTTATTTAAGGAGTTTGTCAGCAGGTGGAAAAGAGAGGATATGGAAGGAAGTTATAAAAAAAAACACTACAACACCCAGACCAATAAATAAAAAGGAATATTTTCGGATTTGTTTCTTGCAACTGACGGGAATCAAACCAGCGAGGCCGGTTTCACAGTTGGCAGTCTAACAAACTAGCATTTATTTTTACTAGCATTAAGCACATTTCAAAAATGTTTCATGAAGAAGAAATATAGCTGAGATGAAATTAAGTTTTTTTTTTTAATCTGTGCCCTATATGTTTTTCTCGTTTTTGCATTTGTGAGAACATATTTTTAAGTAAGAAATATTTTTAATAAGCTCTGTTAAGTACATATTACATATTAAATAAGAGATTTGAATGTTTACGTGAGCAGTTAAAATATTTTTTTATGAACATTCTTCCTGTAAAAACAGGCCCACAATTATGGAAAACATGTTTTATGTTTATACATATATTTATATATGTTTCTATTTTGTGTTAGAAATTAAAAACGAATTTAAACAAAACTCATTTTAATATCTCAGGAGCTGAAGCGCCAAGATCTTAATTGAAAAATATAAAATTAGTTTTGCAATCGGAATGTGTCAAATCTAGTGTCAATAATAATGAATTTGTTTAGTATCTATAAGTAAATTTAGAAATATAATTCTGTTTTAAATAATCAAATGGTATCTATTCCATTCACAAGATGATAAGCTAAATTAACGTTACGGTTAAGACGCTTGACTCACGCACGGAAGGGTCCGGGTTCGATTCCCGGCGAGAACGCATAAATTAAATGTGATTTTTCTCAAGCCTGGGTGTTCTGTGCTGTAGTTTACCACTGAAATGGGGCCTCCTGGTTTAATGTGGACCAAAAAAAAGACATGTACACAAAAGCACAATATTAATATAGGTACCAATTATTCTACACAAATATAAATATTTTAAGAAGTAGAAGTTCCGATACCAGAATACGTTAACACTCGAATGTTAAGACAATATAAGATACTTCAATTATGCAGAAATCTGAGAAAAATATAGCTATGAATTGAACAATGGAAAAGGTAAGAACTAATAATTCGTAAGTGCGAAATAATGTAAATGTTTTGTAGACCGTTTCTGTCTTACCCCGGGGTACGATCAACGATGATGAAGCGCCATCCATACGGGAGTAAAAGGAGCCGAATGTATGGCGGAGTAAAATGTCGAACAATACAATACGCACGGCATACAACTAGGATTGCCAAACCGACCGGAATTCCAGGATTCTCCCTGAAATATGCTATTATATTTTTTCATCTCCCGGAATCTATTCCTGTGTGATGATTATTATTTTATGCAAAAAGTTGTGGCGAGAGAAACGAAGGGGGTAACCTTCAGTTTAATTTTAAATTGTTAAGATGAATGTGGGAAAGGAACAAAATAAGGTGAATTTATTCATTGATCCCAATCGCAAATGCGGTAGCTTGGCGTAATAAATTAACTTTCGTCAAAAAGTCGTTCCGATTCTGCACGCAGTGTAAAAAAGTATAATATAAGAAAAAATACATTGTTGTAACGTTGTTTTCCAATAATAATCATTTTCAAAATTATTTTTTGTGTTACCTAAATAAACTGATATTTAATTTTAGTCCTTTTTTACTTTATTTATTTTATTTTTATTTTTATTTTATTTGGGATTTTTACAGCTATTACATAAACAAAATAAGTAGAAAAATCTTAACAATGCTGAAGCCAATTTAAAAAATCCACTGTAAATATAATGACATAATATATAAGAAAAGAAGTTTAGTAATTATAATTGTGTGACGTTTGTATTCATGTGTATGTGAATGTGTGTATGCGTGAATGAATGAGGGAGAGGATACACGTGCGTGTGGGAATGAATGAGGGAGAGGGTGCGTGTGTGTGGGTGCGTAAGTATAAAAAAAAAATTGTTTAAAACTTGTAATTGTATTAAAAATGGACTTTACCCCTGGATTTTCGGTCGAATGAGTTTGCAACCCTACATACGACACAGCGCAATAATATAATATCATATTTGTATATCACATTCCCGCTGTAGGTATAAAGCGGAAAACTGTTCAGGGAATTATTCATGATGGTAACAATTTGCTACTTTAGTGTACACAATATGCAGGGTTTTTACGTTTGCTCGCTTTTAGAATTTTAATGACTAAACTGTCAGTGATTAGAATAAAAATTCAATATGCGCCTATTTCTCCCTTACTGAGCCACTTTCCACTATAAACTCTGGAAGGGAGTTAGGGGGAGGGGGGGGGGATAAAAAAGCAATACTACATCCTATCGAATTTGTGTATTAAAGTTTAACGTGCCAATATATGGCAATAGTGATCACACGTCAAACAATAATATTATAATACTATACAAAATACAGAAAATTAGTTAATATTATAAATAATAAAATAAACGTTGCAGTTTTGTACCTATACAAATTGGTAGCAAAAATATGTACTTTTTTATATTTTATTACAAATTTATTTAGTTTTGATATAAAGTATATGAATGTAGCCCGTAATGAGTAGCGATGTTAGGAGTAACTTTAAAAAACGCGAAAGAGTTTGTGTACATTAAAAGCAGGATCACCCGGGATGGTAGAACAAAAAGAGAAGTCGATTGCCGCATACATCAAGCAAGGATTGGGTTCAACAAAAAATCAAAGATTTTCGAGTTAAAGAACATAAACTTAAATCTCCGCAAGTAACTTGCAAAGACATATCGTCGGGGTCGTAGAACAACGACGCATGTGATTATCTTCAACTTTACTTGAGAGCGGTTTGTTTTTTTTTTACTCTACGTCACAACTCAATAAATACAAAAGTATACCAGTTGATGCTTGGGTTAATTATATATATTTTAAACCCGGAAAAAAAGCTTTTATGCATTTTTTTCAATATCGAATGCAAAAGAAGTCAATGTCGCATTTTTTGCACACCCTTCTTTGTACTACGATTCCGGCGATATGTATGGAGAATATTGATGTATGTATGAGAGACATGGTGCCTTACCGAAAGAGATTAGACGCCTTTGAGTTTGACGACGATTGAGATTAGACGCCTTTGAGCCTTTGATTTAAAAAAAAAGACTAGACGAAGAAGAATATTGGGAACAACAAATTAGTTTTTGTTTCTGAAGTGCGAGATCTAGGTGTCATTTTTGATCAAAGGTTGTCTTTTGTCTTTTATCAGTCATATAAACTGCATAGCCAATAAATCTTTAAAAATGTTAGGATTTATTTTGCGAGTGACAAAGGACTTTAAAAATATTAATACTTTGGAATTGATGTATACAGCTTTCGTTAGGAGACAGTTGTTAGTTAGCGTGTTCATTGAATGAAACCATTGTGATGTAATATGTACATATAAACTTTTTATGTTTTGTTTTTTTTTCCTCTTTTATCTACTGTATTGAAGTGTTTATTTCTACACAATATATATTTTTTATAAAGTAAAAGGCACTACGTGCCGTGTATATTAATAAATAAATAAATAAATATTAGGAATTTCCTGGAGAGACCACATCACTAATGACGAGGTTCTCAGTAGAATCGAAGAAGGGAGGCATCTAATCAAAACCATCCCAGAGAGGCAAGCCCAATGGATCGGCCACGTTATGCGCCATGGGGGTCTCCTGCATGACATACTAGAGGGAATGGTTGAGGGGACAAATCACACAGGGCGCCCCTGACGGGTGTATTTGGAGCAAGTGTGCGAGGATTTGAACTGCCCTCATATGTTGAGCTGAAGAGGCCTACAGATAATAGAGAGCAGTGGAGGACGATATGCAAGACTTTTCTGCAAACCATTCCCCAGGATTGAGGCTGCGAAGAAGATAAAGTATAAAGCACTTATATATTTAATTAAATTAACGCTTATTTATATTCTAACACTTTTATTTTGCTTATATACACTAAATTACATATACACAATTTTATAATTTAAATTCTTATTAACTCTTTTCACACACATATTTTTTACACTTAACATTTACAAAATACATTTATTAAATTCCTAATTAATGTTTATACAGAACGTGAGTTACATCGTTTTATATGGTATGTTTATTTTTAAACCACCAGTCTGGAATCCGGGTGCCTAGATATTAAAGGATACCGGGACATGAAGTAAATTATCTTTTTTTTTTACATCATTATATATTTATATTTTTATACATAAACATATACTATTAACCTAAATATTAGTTTTCAATAAAAATACATATATATATATATATATATTTTAATGTTATTTAAAATTGACTTCTTAGTTATTTTTTTAACTGGTTCAAAGTATTTCTAATACCAAATTATCTTTTTTTATCGATAATTCTATAACTGGTAATATTTTATTCTTTTATATAGTTTATATTTCTTAGACTTTCTAAAATAATAATATTGTTTTAAATGCTCTGTATTACTTATAATTATGCTTACATGTATGTATATTTAATTGTATTTGTAACTAATATGTAAAAGGCACTAAGTGCCGTTTATTTCAATAAAATAAAATAAAAAAATTGAGAGTAATCAATAACACTGTTATGAAGTAAATCTGGCCCGAAAGCATGGATTCCTAGTAGGCACTGATAAAAAACATTAAAACGACCGTTTTGCCTTATTCAAAATATGCAATGTTTCAATTTCAAAACATAATTTCCCAAATTGTGGATAATCAGGGGAAAAGGTAGTGGATATAATATCGAGAAACATCGTATCGGACAATATAGATAACTTGTTTTGATACAAACTAGCGATCCAACTCCCTGGTTTAGTCTTACTGTTTATTGACAGAAAACTGCTTACAATTTTTTTCATTTATATATTAATTTTACGATTGCCTGTTAGGGGAGAAGAAATATAATTTAATCGATGGGAAAATATTTTTACTAAATCATGTCAGTCGAAAAAAATCAAACTAAAGCAGTGAGTTTATTAGACTGGAAATACGGGCAAAACCCATAAACGGTATCTTCATTTTAATTGAATTAATTTTAAAGACGGTATATGACTTTCGGTCATCAACCAGTCGCGGGCTTCCTTGTGTGATATGTAATTAAATTTAATCGCCGAGCTCATACACATTGGTAACGCGTCATTTCTAGAAACCATTTCCAATTATGTGACTGAAGTTATAGGGCATCCCACAATATAATTTAAGATAAAATGAAAAGTACCAGTCATTTATCAATAAAGTTCTTTAACACAGCACAAAATCTCAAACGATTAATGCGATTCGTTTTAATATATAAATTAAAAGAATAAATTGTATATGCATACAAAATCTCGTAATTATTTTATCCGGAAATGTTTCGTATTCCATATTCATGACCGAAACTGTAAAATTGTCGGGCTGTTGAAAGGTAAAGAACACATTAAAAGAGCCATGAAAAAGTTAAGCCATATTACATGACATTTACCTTCTTAGTTGAATACATTAACAGTTTGGGGACAAAACACTTTCCTGAAACCTACCCTTAACAGTGCCTTCCCAAAACATGACCGAGACTTAAAGGAAAAAGTTGACGGAATTTTAAGGTAAATTAAATGCAGCGATTTATAATGCGAGCATTTTTAATACTTCCAAATTAATTAAAATTATATAGTTTAGCGGGCTTGACGCTAGTGGCACAAATCGCTCAAAAAAATATATCTGTGAAGTCGTTAAAAGCGACGCAATTAAGGAAAAGAAAGCTGGGATTGAAACAAATACTCAGTTAACTTGACAAAAGGGAGGATAAACATTTTTCACTTAATTTTTAACGAACAGGAACAAAATCAAGCTGAAAGTGATCTTAAACAGCGGAAGATTAATAATGACGAATGAAGAAGATAAGAATGTTGAAAGCGAGTTGATATTTTAAATTGTAGATGTGATGAGCATTCCCGTCATATGCTTACAAAATATCGTCGGGTTTCTGGCACAAGTAGGTAGCTACACATTTTTGAAAAATTAGATGTCTTCGTGAATGGTATCAAATAATATTTAATGATATTCGATTTGCAGTTTTATTTGAATTGTTGATTTTTGACTTTCAACTTTAAAAGTGCAATATCTCACAACTAGTAAAATGGGGGTCAAATCTGAGGTAAATCTGAGTCAAGTATAATTGATAAAATTAAGAAAGGGTCTCTGAGATGGTTTGGTCACGTAGAACGAATGGACGACGAAAGAATGGTAAAACAAGTATATATGGCGAAAATGAACGGCAACGTGAGACGAGGACGACCAAGAAAGACGTGGCATGATCAGATAAACCAAAATCTTAAGGCTGGTTATGTCCAAAAGCAGACAGAACCGAAGGGCATGTATGACAAGATATATGAATGTGGAAGAGGCTAGGATTGTATGCCAGGATAGACGTGTGTGGCGGTCCATTCTCTCTGCCTACCCCTACGGGGAAATGGCGTGATGGTAGTAGTAGTAGTAGTAAAATGTAGTTACCAACTTGTGCCAGAAAACCCGACGATATATTGTTTTTGATGATCAGTGGTTTAGGTTAGACCAAACAAGAAAGCTATTATTCAGAGCAGCATTTACTGTGCACACATACATTGATAATTTTTAATTCATTGAACGGCAGCTAAGCACATTAGGTTATTTAAAAAAAATAAATTTGAAGACGCTTCGCACATACATAACAGTTTGTTTTTGCACAATGGGCGAACTATAAACCGAAATGACGCAGTCATAAAAGGAACATAAAATATTAACGCGTATTGCCAGAATCTGTACATAAAATCGGGAAATGTGCAAATGGAAGATCCGTGTCAGAATGAGACGATAAATCCTGCGTGGACAGGGGGCAGAACTCAGCCCTCTGCATCAATGTACACAAAGACTTATGCCACCATCTTTACGCGTTCTGTTATGACTCGATAAACTATATACGCCTTTAATATGTCTGCAAAATACATACATATCAATATATCCGCTAGTATCCAGTCAATCGCGAATATTTCATATTGTGTAGTAAGAATTTTACAAGTGCAGAAGATTCTCGATTTACTGGGACAGGTGGTGCGAGAAATGCTCGGACGAACACATTTCTAGGAGCCAATCGCATCGAAAAAAAAACATCGAACTTTGCATTACACATTCTAAAAAACATGATTGACATGCAAAGAAAAGCAAATCAATTTCAGTCAACAAATTAGCACCATTTAATTCACGTTGTAATTTTCACAAATATTTAAATTTTAGGGGCATTTTCAATTAGTAGTCTGAAATGACTGCTTGAAAATGGAAATCAATTTATTTAAATAATTTGAAGTCTATCGATATAAGAAAATACAATAAATTCCACCCTGTGCATTATGTGAGACCACGATACTACTGTCTTCACAAGCTAGTAATTTTATGTACGTCGTAGTCCGAAATATAAAACAACTTAGTGTGGTTATAAAGCTAAGTAGTTTGTGTAATGAATATTCACATCTTGTATGCATTAATTTAAACAGTAATGAAACAAAACGTGACAACATAATTATAAGATACGTAAGTGTGTGTTTAAAATGTAGAACGGTCGGTTATATTAACGAAGTAATTTGGGGAATCAAAATGAAAATATTGAGTAGTGACCGGCTTGTAATGTATCGACAAAATAAAATAGTTCAAATAATCGATGTTTACGATGAAAAGTATAATTCATTTAAGGTTAATAAGTGTCGAAGGTACGATTTGTTTTGCTAATAAGCGATAGTTTTTCGCCACTATATATATTTTTTCATAAGTGTTCGTGAAAAGAATACCAAGAACTAGAAATAACAATAAGCGAATTCAATGTATAACAGTCCCTGAGTCTGTAAATTATATTATAATATAGACATCCACTATACAGAAATTAGATCTCATCACTAATTTCAAAGCGTACTAGCGTTATTGTTATAACTTAAGTAAAAACATTTAGATGTTTTAAACAGAACTAATGTAAATAATAAGTATGCCAGTCTGACGTCACAAAAAAATTCTCAGAGTAAATATAATATTATTTACGAAATTATAGACTAGAAAATAAATTATAGACAAGCAATGTTACGTCGTTCCCAGATATTTTGTTCAATTAATAATTCAATCGCTCCCGGGATCGAATTTTTTATCAGACCAGAAAGCATTTAAGAGCGAATATTTATTTTGGTGCTGGAAAAAAACAATACGTAATTTCTTGAATACTTAATATCGAAAAGATTCGCTAATTGCGCTTCCGTTCTTCAATCGGGAGAGGTCCAAGTACATTTATGGGGAAATAGGATTTCACCAATGACCCTGCCTGAGGCAATCGTTAGCCTTCTACTTTTGTCACTGACTTGCCCGAGGCCGGCATGGCATTACCGGTAAGCATTACCAATCACCAATGGGCCAAGTGATGGGTCTAATCCGACTCTTGCATTAAAATCACTCATTGTCATCATAAAATATTATTACAAAAATACACAAAAAATATTTTTAAATTATGAAATTAAGACATAAATAAAATTTGGTGACAAGTGGTTCATTTCGCGTAAAAAATATTTGATAGTTATCTAAAAATCTCGCGGGAAAGACAGCAATTGATTTTCCCCCCCAATAAATTAAGAATAAAACTTAAGAAAATTAGTATGAATAAATTAAACAGAATTACAGAAGTCTCGTTAAAGCTTAATGAAACTTTGAAAATTTATTTAATTCCAAGCGAATTACGAATTAGCGTGACTGTAATTGATAAAATCTAGAAAGGTCGAAAATTAGAGAAATAAATCAGTATGCATATTCAATTTCGTATTATTAACTGTCGGAGTTCGAAACCCTTTCTCTTGATCCGAATTAAGTGTTGTTTTCATTATACGCGAAAGTTCAACAATTCGACAAGGGTCAGGGGAAAAGGCTTCGTTAAATGAACGGGTCCGACACCCAATAGGAGAGGAGAGATGGTCTTGGTCGGTATAGATGCATAAAGTATAGAGAAAGGGCGGAAGTAAAGCGGATGGGACGGTGCCAAGAAAGGCGACTAATGAAGTGTAAATTCCCTGTGAACACAACAGCCCGGAGATTCCAATAATGTGAGCTTCTAAGTACATAATGCAATGGGAACAAAACAAGTAGAGTTATAATGCAGTGAACATAATAAAAATGTATATCATATATTTCCATACATACTTCAAAAGAACAAATACATTACGAAATGGAGATGAACATGACTAGGCATAAGTCCAATAATCGAATTAATGTTTTTGTAGTAAAACTATTTTAAAACTACTCTGCGGCTTTTGTAAGAAAAACAAAATTGCAAACACACGGAAAAGTCATCGATATCTAATATTAAATTTATTTATTTATTTACGTACTTATTTAGTCCATTCAACAGTGGCAAACTCATTTCCTTATAATACATACAGGTACAATTGAAATAAAATTATCACTTTCTTATCAAATTCTACCAATAATAATCATATTACACTAAAAAATCATTTCCTAAAACTATTTCTCGATAACCCTTGACTTTTGTAAGCTATTGTTAAATAATAAATTATAATTTGTTTTTAAGAAAGTTTCCGAGTTTTTTCTATTTTTGTTTTAATTATGAATAACTATAAAACTTTATATCTGATAATCTTTTTAATTGTAACTGTCCCAGAATAAATTTGCTAACTCATGGGAATACAATTACGTATTGTACATTTCTTGTATATTTAAAAAAATAAAAATAAAAAATACAACTAGGTAAAGAAAATGAAAGCTACGACAAAAAAACAAAGAATAATTGGCACCTTAAGACCAAGATCTGGTCTATCTGAGATATCGTTTAAATTTAGAAAGACTAACACCAAAAGAGACCAGATCTCGTTTTGAGTTTACAATGCGACACAATTGTTGTACGGAATTTTGTGGAAATCATCGAAAAACGCACTAATGATCTGATTTATTTTGTCTCCTCTAGAAAAACAAAAAAACACAACCAACTAATGCAGGATGCCCGCCCAGGTTCGTGGGGGGGGGGGGGAGGGTAACCTCAAGATTAGAGAAACAAGTTTCAACCAACCCGAAAACTAGAAAACTACAAAACAATCTATGTAATGTTCAAAGCAAACGCAAAAAAACGTGAAACATAAAAGCTTTTTGTACGCGGTTAACCCGAGGGATTAAAGTTTTTTTATGATTCCGTTCTAGTCCTAAAATTCGGCAAAAAGCCTGCAGGTGATTTCGAGGATAAGCTATACGTGGATTTTGGTACTAGCGAACGGAGTGGTCGGTTTAATACCGTAGGTACCTATATAAACGTACGCACTTTTATCTGGTTTGGTTAAAAAAAAACTGGCTCGCGGTAGGAATAAATAAACCCCTTTTGAGTCGTGCCAGTAGTTTGGAGTTGACCGATAAAGAGTAGATAAACGTACTAAGTATTCGGTGTATAGGGGAGGGTTGGGTAGGATCGTTAGAGAATCCAAAAACTTCATTACACAGTAATGAAGGTCAATTTTGCGTAGAGGTAACTTTCCTCCGCCGATTTTCTGTTTACCGGCGCAGTGTTGATAACTCTTTTTATTTTCTGAAACTTAAATAAATACTATTTTCCCTAATTAGATAACTTTTAAGTAGAGTTTACTTTCCTAAAGTGGACGGAATTATAACGAAACAGAAGTAAGATTGTAAAAATAATTTTAGTTTAGTTGAAAATTCCAGAATATTACAGTAAATTTTTCAGGTGATAAAATCAACTAAGCGACTATTATAACCTTTCGCGGAAACAGGAAATTAATTTTAACCAAATTACAGTCAATATTATCAAATAATTATAGGCATAAAAAAGAAAAGCTTTCAGTTAATTGGATTGCGCAAGCAAAAAAGTGGTACTCGCAATTTCAACGGTAATGCTCTTGGAATAAAAAAAACCCCATTCGGCATAATTTATTAAAGCGACAGAGGAGATTTTTTCCGGGGTTAAGATTTTCGTAATAGAATACAAGAATGAATATGACATTAACATGAAAACCCGCTTTCGAGGACCCCCATTTGCAAAGAATTTTAACAATAGACGAATTGAACAAGTCGTCGAATACAAACGTAACATAGGTAGTATAAAGATTATTCACGTAGTATAAAGATTATTTTAAACGAAATAAATGGAAGATAGTAATCATTTAGAATAAAGCAATACAAAACGATTCAAACAAAAGCTTTGTTCGTACACGAGTCGGTATCTCTGTCAGTTTTCCCTTAAAGAATAGGGAAGGAAGAGGGAAAACAAAAAATAAACTTACACGGCCGTAGGAAATTACGCGAATAAGGTAAGTGATCTAATCAATGTACATTATAAATTAATACTTATGTTTAAATATGAATTTTGTAGGGAAAAGCGTGAGACGGTTACAAAACTTAAATTAACCAACGTCTTAAATTTATTTA
This sequence comes from Micrasema longulum, assembly GCF_059751315.1. NCBI lineage: Eukaryota > Metazoa > Arthropoda > Insecta > Trichoptera > Brachycentridae > Micrasema > Micrasema longulum. Next base: position 1,192,690 of record NW_028278041.1, read on the forward strand.
CATATATATTATTACGCGTGTCTAAAGGGAATATCAATAAAAAACCTAATACTCGTAGTTGAAAAAAAGAAATGAAAACGTTAACAAATTGGACGAATATTTCAATCCAAAAATTCATGATGTAACTGCATGTACGAGTACGTAATTAAGTTATATAGTATCCGCTTTAATCCCGATACATTTTTTCGTATATTGCTATCCTACTCTCACAACATAGTTACGTATTAACGACTTTTCTAACATTTATTTATTTATTAAGGAAATCATTCAGTCTTTAGATAAATACAAGGTACAAAAGAACAATTAAAAAAAGTAAGACCAATTACAGATTTCACATTAATTTATTATTAATACAGGAGGAGGGGAAAAAAATTAAATTCTAAAAATATATATATTTAAAAATATACATATTAAATAAAAAGTACATGAAAGGGAGAAGACATTGTATAGCTCCAACTATACTTTCCTCCCCTCTCTCTCTGCTTCCATGAACATTTAAATTTCTTGGCGAAAATTCACAACCAACAATAATTAATTAGATGTACATATGACTAAGTAAAAATTAAGAGTTGAAATTAAAAGTTAAAATTAAACTTATAAGTTTAAATTGAAAATTAAAAATAAAAGTTAAACATTTAAAGTAAAAATTTAAATTAAAAAAAAAAGTTAAAACTAAAAGATAGAATTAAAAGTCAGAACATGTGCAGTATGTTTGCATACTCTCGCATTCCAACGCGATACCCTTCTGACATCCCTTCAGCCACCCGCGCTTACTTCATGCCTTGCGAAACCCCTAAATCTGTCGTCGTCCCTTAATTTTGGGCTTTATAAAGCAGATTCTTAGCTCCAGAAGTCAGAGTAATCCGGGTCATCTTCTAACCTTTCTTCTTACCTATCTTCGTGGTACTTTTTTGTAAAGACACCTACTCAGGGCTCTCCTGGCGAATCAGCTCGATTTTCTTGTCTGAAACTCCTGTGCGGTCATATTATACTGTCAGCCTTTGCTTACCTGGTCGCTTACTTAATTTGGTACAACCGGGTTCTTTGGCCAGACATATAATTTGATTAACCCAGATCATAGTAATTGATCCCGAGTACATACTTAGTTAAATATGAATGTTGGCAATAAGGCCCCGTCGCAAACTTCTGAATTCGGTGCGAGACATCAGTTACTAGGAAAAAAAAGGTTCGGCTGTCCGAAGCGCCGCGTGTTTTAGCCACCCGGAACCATAAATCAACAGTGTCTTGAAACAATAACTCCGCTGCCTCTGTAAAGTCAGAGCTTGTCAACCTGTGTAACCAACGATACAGTATTTCTTTAATTTCCTAGTGCTTGTACTATATGAACTGAATCAATAAATATAGTTGAAATATAATCTTACGTGTTAAAGTTATTGATTTTTAGTCAAGTGTTTGTTTAAAACATCTTGCTTACAGTCAAAAACATTTATTTAAAAACTATGCTGAAAACAGATAAATTCGATATTTCCAATCGTTTTGAGGAATATCAAAAATACACATTGTATTTTACATATAGTACCGGTCCATAATGATTTTCGATCCCGGAGGAGTTTCAAGATATTATAAAAAAAAGTTCACACTTTTCGAGAGTTTGGAAAGTAATTTTACAACCAAAATGGTTTTAATTCAACTTTGGTATTTTCAAATCACGAACCCTCAAAACGTGACCTTTGTCTCTAGACGACTTGGAATTGAATTACACATTTCAGTACGAGTTTTAAAAACTTTTATGAACATTGCAATGTAGCGAATGTATTTAAATTGCCAACGAACGATATTTTGATCAGAATGAAAATAGGCATTCTGAAATGAATTCTCTGACAATACAATAAGTCAGAAGTCATAATTAAACCGGGTAGGAATTTTCTTTACAATGGTACGAAGGGTGAAAAGGTTACGTGTGTGGAAGTATATTTGTTCCTCAAATCATTTTCTTATCTACAATCGTATATTTGAAGTTTTGTCACCAGTTTTGATTAAGTCTCGCTTCGTTTACTCTCTCGGCGTTTGAAATGATTAATAGGGTATACCAAATTCGTGCTCACTTTTGATTTAAGTAGCACGCACTAACGTTTCCATCGTAGGACGAAAGCATGTTGAACTAGGAATCATTGAAATTACTATTTATTATGAAAATATTTATTTTCAAGTGTGTTGATAGAAAACTGATTTAAAAAAAAACATAAAAAACTTTTTTTTAGCGTATAGAGCAAAAAAATACATTTAACTAAAAAAAAGTAACAGAAACAATGCAAAAGGAAATGAAAAACACTTATAAATTAACGTCGAAAGGAAAAGTTATTATACCTCTACGCAAACAGCGCACTAAATTAGGCGAACGCGCATTTTTAGTCGCAGGCCCTACGGCATGGAATGCTCTCCCAGCAGAGGTCCGAAACTGTGAGAGTGAAGTGATGTTTCGGAATAAACTTAAAACTCACTTGTTCTCTAAATCATTTTAATGAATCCTTAGCATGTGGTGACAAAGTACATAGTTTTTCTTAAATCATAAAAGTTAAAATTAAATATATATCTTTATATAACCACTTTGTAAAGCGCCTTTGAGGTATTATATTACGAAAATGGCGCTATATAAGTTATCCATATAAATAAAATTAAAAAAACGCACTATTATCACTATTTTTTTATTTAACCTAATGATGCATAGGACAGTCTATTGGTACACTTATCGCAGATCTGGATAATTGATTTGTTATTTAATTTTTACTAGGCAGCATCCGTGCTGTAGAGGTTGAGACGCTTAACTGACGCACGGAAGGTTCCGGGTTCGATTTCCGGTGAGAACACAAAAGTTAAATGTGATTTTTCTCAAGCCTGGCTGTTCTGTGTTGTAATCCACAGATGTAATCCGTAATTTGCCTCCTGGTCGGTTGCGGTATAAGAAAAAGGTGCATAGGGTACTCCATAGGAACACCGATCGCAGCGTATCTTGAGCTACATGAAGTTAAGATAATTCGTTTTATGCTTCAGGTGCCAGTCTAGAGACTATTAAATATTCTTAAGAAAAACACATTTTTAAATATACGATTATATTTCATGTGAACCGTGTACCTACTCGTACACACATCCAGTTAGATTTATACAAATATAACAATAGAATATGTTACGCACCAGGGAGAAAATATAAAAAAAATAGAAAAGACATGAAAATAGGAGCACTGAAAGAAGGTTGAGGGTGAGGAAATAAAGAGCAGGGGAGGAAGAGAGATATTTACAATATAATTTACTAATTTGGAATTCACTTATATAAATAACAAAAACGTATAATACATAATATGAAGGTAATGTGATCAGTCAGCTTCATGTGCCAGTCTAGGGACTCTGAAGTATTGGAGTGTAAAAACACAATTAAGGGATTGTTAACATGTGAACAATACAATTGACATGACAATACTGTCTCGTCCCAGGAGCGTCAACAGTCTCGACCGCGCGGGACAGAATTCTGGGACAATTCGAAAATTCGGCCGCAATTCACACGTGAGCGCAGTGAAAATGACACGAAGGCGTTTATTAAGAGCGACTTCTCAAAAAAATACTATTTATTTTATAACAACATGTATCGGAATTTTTAAAGAACGAACTCTATAATAAAAACTTTTTTTTTCCCCTCCACTTTCGGCAGAAAAAATATGCGGGAGCGACATGATCACGTCGAGCTAATCGCTACTGTCGCAAGGTCGTTTCTGTGCGTGTTCACGCGAGGATAATGCGTCCGCGCGCAGTGGTGGGGGTAATTATTGTTCCGCGGAGAGAGCCCGTTCGTCTATCTCGGTGGAGATGCCTCGAAACAATTTTTTGTCTTACAAATTGCCGTTTAGACGTGGAAATTCCACTCATTCCACTCGATCTGAGGATCAGGGAGCTTGCAGAGGCATATGAGGTGAAGAAGAACCTCACGTTGCAAGACTTGACGCAGAACAGATTTTATCAGGGAGTGGGAGACTATATCTAACTTCCTCATCCAGCGGAGCGCTACCCGATAGATCATGGCTACCGAGGATCAGGTTCTGCCTGGGACGGCGCGGGAAGAGTTGAGGATCTTCACAGATAGCAGTCTCTTAGACGGCAAAGTAGGTGCAGCTTTTGTACCCTAAAGCTGCTATCGAGAAAGTTGAAACTTGGCAATTTCTGCTCCGTTTTTCAGGCGGAACTATTTGCTATCAGACGAGCCCTGCTCTATGTTTTGAAATGGCTACCAAACAGATGGAAGAAAATAACGATCCCGACAGATTGCAAATCTGGCGTCCATGCAATAACTGACCGAAATTCGGTCAACCCTATTGTAATGGACATCAGATCAGATATCCAGAAGCTACGACGCAGACACCAGGACGTGTACATCGGCTGGATAAGGGGACACTGCGGAGTCCTTGGCAAAGAAAAAGGTGTCGAAAAGGCTCGGGAGGCTACGTTCAAGAAGACAGCCTCCGATTTCACCGATTTCCCGCTCAGCTTTGCCAAAAGGAAAATCAAAGCAGGACCCTTCAACTCTGAAACGATCGTTATTTGAGTGAACCTACCGGAAGTATTACTAAAATGTTTTTCCCTACAATTTTACATACCTTTGATTTCAGGAAAATGCAGGAAGCTGGCTACGAGCTCACTCAAGCTCTCATGGATCATGGTGGGTTTATGAGCTACCTGCATCGCTTCAAGCTTTCCAAAATCGACAGCTGCCTATGCGACGATGAAACTCCTCAAGATGTCCTTCACCTGTTGATGCATTTCCCCCTTTTCAGCTTTCAAAGACAACAGCTGGAGGCGCGATGCAGAAGCCTGGGTGAAGATCTTAGCGACATACCATCGGTGATAGGTAATAAAGTATCATACATGGTCAATATAGTGCAGGCAATTGGTAAAATAAACCAAAGTAGAGAACAAAATGCCGAACACTCTTCTAGTGGAACGGAAGGCCTGTTGAGGCCGGCTTCTCCTGAAAAGTTAAATGGTTTATTCTCCACATGAGCAAATGCTGAGAAGTTCCTGATTGGCCCACTCTAGAATATCCTTCGTGATCCCAAAAACTTAGCTAAAATTTAAAAGTAATTTGACTGCAGAAAAGTCCTCTTTTCAAAATATAAACCTAGTATATTATAAGCAAGGTAAAAAATAATGCAACTCTGATATAATTTTTTTCAATAAAAAATATTAAAAAAATATCAACATTTCTACAACTCTTCAGTCTGTTGACTATTGTAAAGTAAAATAGCTGTAACTACATTTAAAAAAATATGATGTGAGTGAGATTCATCTGGTTGGATTTTTTCACCCACTAGGCAAAGTCTGAAAATAATTATTAGATAAATAGTCAATTACTATTATTGTTAAACAAATAAAGTTGATGTAAAAACATCAATCTTTAGAATCATGTGGGTAATTTTATTGTGTAGGGTTTATTCCCGTAGTGACTATATTTCACTACCACTCAGACACGTGTCGGTTTAAAGGACCACAGAGAACCCTTAAAGCGTGAAACATTGCATTATGACGGACATACATAACCCACATGATTTATAAAGGCATTACATACATACGATGTTCATGAGATAGAAAAAGGTGTTTCAACTATTGTCAATTACCAACGAAAGGAAAATGAAAGTAAAAACAAAATAATAAAAATTAATCCGTCGGGTCAGGTTTTGAATGTTCAACTGCGCTGTGCCGCTGCGGTTGTTCAGCATATTCGTGATATATTTAGTTTAGTGGAATATTTGAATACCTGAATATATAATGGAATATGAATGTATGTAATGGGTGTCTCAAAAACCGACTTGAATTTTGAATTTCGAATAATTTTCGTTGTGTCAAATATGGAACGCGGATATTTTACAGTTGTCATCACCACATTTTGAGGTTAAGTCACGCAGCATTTTTCAGTCGAGCAACGCATAGAAGTTGTGAAAATTCACTACCGAAATGGTGAAAACTTTACTGAGACGCACGGTTCAAAAATGTTGCACATTTTTCCGTTGCTGAGAATTTAATTAATACATTTTAAACTGTTGGCTCCGTTCGGGGTGTTAAAGCAGGTGGTCGTCCTCGTACACGTCAATCGCTTGAAAACATTACGGCAGTTAAAGAAAGTGTATACGGACTCCAATCCATCTCCATTCGTCATCAATTAAACGTCTCCAGAAGCTGTTTGCAACGAATTTTGACTAAAGATCTGCACATGCACGTTACAAGATTCAATTCAAACAACATCTGAAGCCAACAGACCAAGCGCAGTGCTGTACATTCGTCAATTAGATAATGGAGCATCAACAATTCGGTGGTGATTATTCCAAAAAAATCCTCTTTAGCGGTGAGGCGAACTTCCAACTTGATGGGTAAGTCAATAAACAGAACTGTCAAAGTTGGGGGACCGAAAACCCACGAGTGATCCGTCAGCAGCCTATGCACCCACCGCGTGTGACCGGGTGGTATGAATTTTCGACTGGCGGAATCATTGGCCCGTATTTTTTTGAGAATGCAACCGGAAATGCAGTAAACGTCAATGGTCTTCGTTATCGCGACAAGTTAACTTATCTGTGGCCTGCGTTAAACGAAATTGATGTTGCTGACATTTGGTTTTAACAAGATGGTGCAACCTGCCACACTGCGACAGAAACAATGCAGTTATTGCAGACGAAATTTCCAGGACGAATTATCTCGCGGCGGGGAAAAGTAAACTGGCCACCAAGGTAGTATGATCTGACACCTCTAGGCTTCATTCTTTAGGGGTTTATTAAGGGAAAATTTTATGCAAATAATCCACAGACAACTCCGGGGCTCAAAACCGAAATTCGACAAGTTATTGACGAAATTCATCCCCAATTATGTCAAAATGTAATCGAAAATTTCGCGAAAAAGGTGAACATTTGACAACCAAGCCAAAGCGGGTATATGTCGGATGTTGTGTTTTACACGCAACCTCCATGTCTATATTTTACAATGAAAAGAAAACACCCTTGAAATTCAATTGCAACATATTTTTTAATAGAAAATAAAATTCCAGTAGGTTTTAAGACATCCTTTATAAATAAAAAATGCATGTATTCATTTGAAGATAAAGTAACGCATGCGGAACCAAAATAATGCCCAAGGGGTGTATTTAATTTAGACTAAAAACATTTCCATCCAATGAATATTGAGTACAAATAAATGCATATCGACAATGGAAAGGCAAAAGAGTTTTTTTTTAAATTTAAATTCAGAGAAAACTTTAATGAATAATATTATATTCCAAAATTCTTCACCCCTGCTATCAATATTCCTAATAATAAGGAAAATCCCCCCCCCCCCTCCCGCACCATACATTGCCCTGCCCCTTCCACACGACCCTATCAGTACCTAAGTACTGATCTGTGTATACATTTTAGATTTGTTTATACTTACACCTGATGATGGGTAATTAAGAATACCTGAAACTAGTTGCGTTATAATATATAAAACTCTTATGTGGTAAAAAAATACCAAGTGATTCATTTAAAATAAAATTTGACTAAAAAGTAAATTATCATTTTCCACCGTTGATATGTTGTATAGGTATAAATTGCTTTGTAGGTGTAAAAAAGCATAAAATTGGAATATTATAGAAATAAAGGACTGATGATACATAATTCCACAAATTTGGAATTACCAGCTACCGGTTTCATCGCTTTCGCGACATCTTTGTGACTGGAATCTTATAAAATTCAATGAATTTATACAAAAACAATAAGGATAGCAACTTTTATTACCGCAACATATCGGTTTCTTGAAACAGTCATTGCCTATATAGGAACCGATAGATCCGTATAAATATTTGGCAATACCACAGCACTTCTCCTGGATTTTATAATAATGTATTTACCCCGCCATACTGTAAAAACGTCCTTCAGACAAAAATAATCAAATTCAATTACTATTACATAATTTTGAATTCTCTATCCTTGCTGTTTTTGTATACACGTTGAATTTTATAATAAAGACACAAGTCTCGAAGATGCCGCGAAAGCGATGAAACCTGTCAACGGTTATTCCAAATATGTGGATTTTAATTATCACTTCCCTTTTATTTTTATTTTAAATAACAAATATCTTCCACCAAGAATTTTTACTAATAAACTTGAATGTTTAAATGTTAATATAAAAAATGTTTTCCTTATTTTACCTTAATAAAATAAATTGGAATTATATAGGATTTTATGAATTTGTTATTTTGTGTGGTACTCCCATTAAATAATGTCATTTATTTTCACAAAAGTTATAAACTGCTCACAAAGTTATCCTACTGAAAACTAAATGACATAAATTTATTTGACTTTGTTTCGAGAGAATCTTTTGACAGGTCACGATGAAATTAGTTCCTGAGCTAGATAATTTTAATTCCATGTTAGCATTGAGTCCCGCAAACTACTGACTTTATAATCCAAATTAAATACTACAGTGTGTAGTAGTCGCTTAAACCAGCTAATGACAAGTCATAAGCCTAGACGTCTTCTCTATCTCTGTTGTTATATGTTAATTTAATACAAAGTTAAGACGACTCGCCTTCATCATTCTGCACAATTAGGAAGTAATAAGGATGATTAATTGTTAGGACAACAAAGTAAGTATGACGTATTGGTAGATATAGTAAATTTGTGGCGTTATCATAAAGGATTCAGGGTAATTTAGGTTCTAACTTATGATCCGTCCAACCCACCTAAGTTATTTTGATTGATTACCTGCGCAAAGAAAATTATAAACAAAAGGCAGCCCCTTCGCCGAAGCAAATTAAAGCACAGGGCAAGGGTTTCCTAAATTCATAAAAAAAGTTCCTAAAGAGAAGTTGCGAATCAGAGATTTGAGAAAATAATTAATAGAAAAATAAAATTACCTGAACAAATTGCTTGATACATTCATTTCCGTGCTCCCTCAAGAAAACTTGAAGCGTTTCCATTCCTTGCGCAGACAACAAACGGTAGCCGTTGTTATTTCCATTTACGGTATTAAACATATTGTTTGTTGCTAAAATGTTATCATTGTCGTTGTTGTTGGCCGTAGGTGTTGCATTACCGGATTGTTCATTAATAGTTGCTAAAGATGACTCTCTACCCTGTTCAGTTGTGTTATTCAAAATGACGTTACCGTTGAGCGCAGTCGGTATGTTGCAGTTATTTTCGTATCTGATCATTTTGGGACTGTGGCTTACATTGGGCAAACCACTGCCGTGTAAACTGACACCATTATTTAGGACGGCGGAGGTCATTTTTGGTCCAAAAGAGTTGTTATTGAGAAGTTTGTCATTGGTTTGTGTAATTGGTGCATTTTTATAAGTGGGTCCGTTAGATACGTTTATTCTGTTGAGGCTTTTGGGGCTACTGGATAGGTTTTGAGGACCCGTGATTCCCGCTTGTCCATTGCTCAATCTGCTATTGTTTAAGTGTATCGCAGGGTTACTGTTGATGGTGCCAGATGTATTGTTATTTGCCATCGGCATATTGCTCGGTGGTCGGTAGGGTCTTATGGGACTATTATTTAGCGAAACCGGCCGATTCGGTACAACTGGCAAGTTGTTGTTGACGTTATTATTGTCTCCGCCGACAACTGGTGGAACTTTGAAAAACATGATGCAGCTTTTTTGAACACTACACCAACCTAAAAAGTAAACGCCTTAACGTGGTTTTACGTTATTTTGAATTGTAGACAAAATGTAGCGAATCCTATTCGCATTTCTCCGAATAATGCGGAGTTTCTTTTATCGAAGAAATCATCCAAACTTGTCAGGGGAGATGTCCGATTGCATTGAACCAATACAACAGATCGTAAATTGGATTGGGGAAACAAATCCATGAGATATATTGGTCTGCGCCGCGGGTAGCGGTGAATGAAGATTGGCAGTAATTAACGGACAGACCGACCCTGTGGAGGCCCATCGGGCTTCAGACAAGGGGTGAACATTTTGTACTTACACATACGTATATTATGGATGTCCATCTAATACGATATCCTTCTTTTAGCAAGATACATTTTGTTTGAAGTAGATTGTCACGATTAGTTCGTTGATTGGAAACCAAATTAAATTCACAGCTAATTTAGAATACTTTATCAATACTTATTGCTACACTTTTATATTTAATAACACTTCAACACTAAACTTAAACACTAACCATTGACCACTACTTTGGCAAGTTACATTAAATTTAACTAATTACTTTCCCAATAAATATACTTTGGCTACACTGAGCAAATACTAAGCATTTTATACAATGGTGAAAAATAGTAAAAATTTATTTATTTTTATGAGGCAGAAGAGGTCACTCAGGCTGAGTTGGGTAAAATAACACAGTGAGCAGTAGTATTCGATGTAGAATGAGAAAAAAATCGATGAAGTCTATTTCAGGTAAAAATAATTATTTAGCCGTCTTATCAAAGTGTAAACAGTCCTCGCGATAGGCCGGCGAGGTGACGATGCGCTGGGGTAGGAGCCGAGGACAACGGACCGTGTCGGGCGGGAGCGGCGGGCCGACTGCCCCTCGAGCCGGGGGTAGGTCTCGCCTCCCGCCCTCGCCTTCCACCACAGCCCCCGCCAAGCCGGGCCCCTGCGCATGATCGACGATGGAAAATGTCAGGTGAAGGTTTAAAATGTGCAAGGATTTAAGATAACGTTTGGTTTAATATATAAAACACGCCGAGGCAGATACTATTAAAATATTCATTTTCTTATTTGATCAAATAAAACATCGAAAAGTCCAAATATTATAATCAGCCAGTTGGTTGAACACTGCTGGGAATCGAGGTTGTGGCAGCATTGAAGCAGGACGCTGAAGGGACATACTTTTTAATTTAGATTATATATTCAACATTAATTTTTAGTTTTAATATCTATAAATCCTTTCAGTTTTTCTTTTGTAACTGTTTAATTTTCATAGGAGTTGTGTTCTTTATTTTTTTTGTAATTGATTTATACTTCGTACCGGTTATATGGATGGTTTGGTATTTTAGGTACTACTCGCACAATCCTGGAATAAAAATCATTATTATTTTAATTGATAGTATTATAACCCAAAAAAAAAAACCAAAAGTAGTAGAATATTTTATTTCACAATGTCCATTAGAAAGTTAAAGTACATTTTCGGTCAAATAAAAAAAAAACTTAATTTTATTTTTCCGAGTGTGTCCTTCAGATGGATCCTAAGCCAAATTCAAGCGATAGTTTTATTTTACATACGAATGTGAAATAATTGTATTTTTTTATTTTATTTATAAATCACATAACACAAAGTAAAATACATTGAATTACATTCCCAGGAGTTACAATAACTCAATTCGGGACATAAATAATATTAACATTTTGAAAATAACACATATTGAGAACAACAAAGAAACAAAGCAAGTTTAGCACCTTTATAACTAAATGTACAACAACAATATATACGCCTAAAACCTTTTCCTACACAAGCAGAATAAATATATATAAAAAAAACGCTTTTAAGAATATAAAAAAAAGGAGTGAATCCACTAAGGGAGATAAAGTCATTAACATCACATGCCATGCAGATGATGCTGTCATAGTGATGATGAGAACATATCCATCTCAGTTAGTAAACATCTGGATGCCTAAGAAATGTCGTATAGTACAATGAACACATGATTATTGGAAACATAATTCGGATATCCAAAACGTGTGTCAAACCAAATCATGGTGTATACAACAGAGGCGAGGATAGATAGAGAGAAAATAAAAAAATACGAAAAACCAAGTAGAAAAACTAAATAGAAAAACCAAATAACTGCTCAGAACGTCAGAGATGAAATTCTATTCTATTTTTGTAAAATAATTTACGTACAACGCAATACACGAGAGAACAATAGTAAATATAAATGGATACTTTAATATACGATTATGTTTTTTTTTAATGTACAAGAAAGAAGGGGTGTTAATTCTATAAGATTGCATTGGGTGAATTTAAGTTAAGGTATTAAATAAAATGTAATGGCTTGTAATTAAGAGGCAAATTCACAGGCATGGATCGTTACTGGATATGTCACTAAAATAAATATATAAATCAAAATTGTTCATAAAATAGTACAGGCGTTTGCTTGGTTTACATTTTTCAAACTGTTTCACGGTTTCGGGACAAGAATAATTATGGATTTCATGCAATTGAAATACATGTATTCTTCGTCTGATATTAGCTGAGCCGAGTGTAGAAGGAGAAAAAGTAGCTTTTACACATGACATTGTATTGAAGTTGAAAACTGTAACCATTTCAATACAAGAACATAAATATATTTATATTATTTTACCGACACATAAGGACTGCTGATGCATACAAATCGAATCGAATCGCGGTCTATACGGAAATACAATTTCTTATTGGTTCTGACGAGGGAATCTACGGCAGGTTGTTCTTAGTAAAAGACTGTCAAGCTGTTGGATATTTCTTTTTCAAAACTGTTTTGAAAACTCAAATATCGTGGGAATACAAGGAAAACAGTAAACTACGTTTTTGGCATATTTGAGTTATGAATACCACTAACTTAAAATTTTTATCCTCTATCTACAGGTATAATCGGTTAAATAATATTACCGCCATTAACTGAGTTTCAGAGAATTGTAGAGCGAGTGAAAACGTATATATATATTATTTCTTCTCAAATCTTTACAAAGAAAATCACTTGATGATTTTAGGTTATTATTTTTGAATTGAAGTTTATGTTTTTAATAATAAATAAACATGGAATAACGGTTAAGTGTCTTTGTATGGTTTTCGTTACTAAAACAATATCATATCCAAAGTTTTTATTACCAGTAAAAACAACTATTATGTGAGTTTAGCTAGTTTTCATTGAAGTAAAAATATCTGCCTTAATGAAACCTTACTTCGGCAAAAAACTATGTTAAAAAATACTTGTTAAAGTTATGCAAAACAGGAGTCATTCTCGAAGAATTCCATCATTGTTACAAGAGTCTTTCCACTTCCGCTAATGTGATAGATGCTTTATGTGAAGACGAAGACAATGTTGAATTTGATACAACTCAAATTCAGTTAGACAATGTCGCCGGCTAACTCAACCAGCACAAATTTCTTCACGAGGAAAAATCAGCTAAATGCGGATTTTATTTTTCTTATCTTACTCAATTATTTTTTTTCTCAAAATTCTGCTGCTTTTCATTTCATATAAATTCTGAAATGTTTAAAAATATGTATCATGAATAATAAATAATAAATATTTAAAAAAAAATCTCAACTTGATTTTAATGAACAACCAAACTTCAAATTCAATTAACGCAAAACTGGATTTTGCAGTTAACAGGTTTTCCTTGTATACCCGTGATATATGCATTTAAGAAGAATGAAAAATAGAAAACGCTTGATGGCAATACAATACATTTTCAATTGCATTCTTCGCTCTGTATGTACACGGGAATGGAGAATACAGATTTGTAGGTGAAATAGATCCTAAACCCTGGATGTGTGTTTTGACTCAATGGCTACTCTCAGTTAAAAAAATATAATTAGGAAAATCGAGCGAACAATTATCAGCGTCGTGGTTGGTTGGTTATTACTTTGGCCTATCATATTTAAGATCCTTAGATTTATTCCAGGCGGGGAGGACATATATTCATATAAAAAGATTATTGCAGCAATATTTCATAGACCCTGGATTACATCTCAGGTGTGAGACTGATCGTCTCGACTTTATGTATAAAATAATCAAAATACGCTGTAATATGAATGTTAACGCAGTGCCCTATTAACCACTGGGTAATAATGATAACACTCGTGTATAAATGTACCATGAAAGTAAAAGATAAATAAATGAAGGAAAATGATATTAAACCATTCCTGTTACAATGAGGAAGTTCAGCGCTACGGGAAATTGGATATAAAAAAAAACATTTTCTTACGCACGGTAATAAATAGAGCATTTAATTGCACGGCGAAGTATCTCGAAAATTCACTGAACTTCTTCATCAAGGTACCGGATATTAGACAAATCTTTACCAAAGAGCCAATGAATCTCAGCGGAATGCTCCTGGAAGGTTTTCTTGTAATTTGAATTACGTGATGACTTAAACACGTACGACTTTTGAACTAATAAATTTTTATTTTGTGGCCCCGTGAGTGTTCCCCGTGAGTGTCCCGTTCAACATACGAGTATCAAGATCTCCTGAACAAAAGCCATATTCGGGAGAAATATTCAAAATTAGATTTTGTCTCGGGTGACCACTGGAGGAGACTGCTGCGAGACATTGCATAAATTGATTTATTTTAAACCAAACAATGATGCACTCGTAGTGCTGCGTGTTGTTCAGATAGTGATACGGAATTGATATTTACGGTACAACTTCATGTTTATATTTTTAAATGATATTGAATCAACTGCTCCACAAGTGTAAAGCTTATGTTAGGTTTCTGTTCTTTCATTGTGCGTTTTGTAATATAAATAATATAGATTCTTATGTTTTTGAAATTCCATTTGTCGATGCGTTTTGAAGCTGCAAGACTTTTTGTGATGTTAGCTATCATATTATTTTTATCACATTATGTAAATGTTATCAACTATCAAATATCTAAATTTAGTAAATGGGGTCTAGAATTTCAACCGTCCATGCGCTCAGTAGCTGCAAGACTTGTTGTTATCTAAATTCTAATTTTATAAATTTACTTTTTATTTCGTTTTTAACATCACTTAAACTCTAAACTTCATTGTCAAAAAAAAAAATGTAAATAGGGGCTAGATTTCTTACTGTCCATGCGCTCTGTAGCTGCAAGACGTTCTGTTATCTAGCTCATATATATCATAATTGTAATATATCATAATTGGAGACGAGGAACTAGAATCCCAACCGTCCATGCGCTCTGTGGTTGCAAGACGTGTTGGGATATTTATTTATTGTACAGCGCCTTTGAGGTGATTTTCACAAAAATGGCGCTATATAAATTATCCAAACATTATTATTATTATTATAGATGTACATACATTAATTATTAGAAACATAAATACACAGTGTTTAAAACTATCTAAACATTTTGTTAATTATCTCTGTTTATTAAGTTAGTCATCTTTGTTTATTCTCAAATGTAAAAAATCTTTTAAAAAAAAGTTTATTGTTCAGTGTCCTCGGCACGGGTAACCTCTGTGAGGTCACATTATTTTTATTATTAATTATAGTTTGTAGGATAAAAAATGTGAATAAACAAATAAATGTGTATGCTTCCACATTCCATTATGTTGCACCCCAACTCAACACAGGAGTTTTGGTCTTCGTTACTATTTTATGTAATATATAATAATAATAATATTTGGCTGATTCATATAGCGCCATTTTTGTGAAAAATCACCTCAAGGGCGCTTTACAATTGTAAACTTAAAACTTGAATTCATACAATTGTTATTACTTGATAATTATATTATTTTAATTTAAAATCTTTTATTTCCATAATTACATAAAATCACGATTGACAACCCCTGCTTGCACATGTATATAAAATGAAATTTGTTTAATCTCCCACCAGTCTGACGATGTTTGTCACAACAAAACCAAATCACTGATAAAAATTTGTATATAAAAGTGAAATAAAACTATTTACGTATTTTTATTATTATTATAACTATCAATGTATAAAACACAAGTTTTCATTTTAAAAAATCACAAAAAACGAGCACATATAAAACAGATCGCAGTTGACATAACGTCACGAGGTGACTAAACAAATATAAATAATAGTAAATTTTCATTTAAAAAAAAAACTTGGTTCAATACATTGTACAGGGATACATAAATAACAGTGCATAGGCGAATTATGTGTTTCATTATTCATTGAAGTATATGAAAGCCCTTTTTTAATTTTGCCTTAATACGTATTTTATTATTATTATCTTTCCTTCTCTTTTGTTTTAAAGTAGTTTTTTTTATTTGATTTATATCCCAATATTTTTTTCGTTTTCATTTTCTTAAAATTATAGTAATTTTTTCAATGACAATAAAACACGTTTTTTGTGTACACCGGTATATTCCTAATAATAAAACAAAAATATTTTTTTAAATTATATTAATAATTGGCTGATTTTTAAAGCGCCATTTTTATGAAAAATTACCTCAAGGGCGCTTTACAATTGTATACTTAAACTTACATTCTAACTAAACGAAAGTGACGTATTATATTTTCAGATTTAAAATTGAGGGTATGATAGTCTTAAGAAGTGGGATTTTAGTTGGGATCTAAACTGACTGGGACTGTCAGTTTGAAGGCAATTGGTTCCAGGCAGAGGGACCGGCAACGGCAAAAGCACGATCTCCAAATCTAGTGTTTGGGGAGCGCCGGATTTTGACAAGTTTTCCTCTTCCTGAATCAAATGCTGACCTAAGAGAAGATTTTTTTTGACATGTATTTTCCCTAATACAAAGGTCCGATAGGTATTTTGAAGCTATTTCATGAAGGGATTTGAGTACTGTCCAGCAAAGCTTGTATATGTACTTTTGTAATAAATAATACTTTATATACTCCTGTAAAGGAATTTATTTTGTATGATTTAAGAAGTCATGCTGGCATTAAGGTTCAAGGATGACTAAAAATCGCGAAAATAAGTCCCCGTCTAAAGTACAATATATTGGTGTGGGGAAGATTCACAGACACAGCAGAGTAATGATAGATACCAAACCGCAGTGGGCGTAGCATTTAAAGGTGAGCGAGCACATTTGATCAGTTGCTTCCTCTAGTACTATTATGTATGTGGTTCATGTATCAGAGCTATGTTGCTATACCCGAACTTTCGCAAGGAGAAGAGCGAGATACGATATTGACAGACAAGCAGAAGCAGATGTAATAGGGAAGCGTGGAAGGCGCGCCGCCGATGCCGCCGGAGGGGAGTTAGGGAAGATGGGGAAATTGACGAACAGAGCTGTCGACCTACGCTTTCGAAATATTGTGAAATCTTCGCGAACGAAGATTGTTAAGACTGTGATTAAATGTTAATGCCGCTCGAACAAACGATCGCGTAGAAAGAAAAAAGAAACAAATATTATAATAAGCGCGAGTATATTTGAAGATTCGGATTCTTCATTTGTTTGATCGCTGACTGAGATAAAATAATGTACGAGTAAATTTAATGGCAACGAGAGCAACGAGAACCTACGGCGATTAATAAATTTAAATATGAACAACTCCCTGGGGAGGAAATCCAGCCAGTATGCAAGCATTTGGACATATTCAAACATTGTTGAATATTCGTTTTAATTTTATAGTTGTTAATGATGTCGATAAACTCAAATATACCAAATATTGATTAATGTCCGCGTGAATAAATTAGTATTATTAGGCAATGTATTTTATTATGAGGGTGTGAATGTCTGAAGAAACATCTCCTTTCTCTTCCTTAATCTCTCCTCCTTTCCTTTTTCCCCTTTCCTCGTTTTTCCATTTTCCCATTTTTTTCTATTGAATATGTTCTGTAACTTGAATAATAAAAATAAAACTTTTAGTTTATTAGTTGATTGGAAGAAATTGACATTTGGCAATAAGCCCGCCTATGGACAAATAACATTATGTACAAAAAGTTAAATAAATAAATAAAATGTCTTTACAATGTAATGACTCTAATGTGTCAGACTACAATGTAATTTATGATTAATTAAAGGCTTTTTTCATCACTAAATAATTTCATTTTGTGTCCCGGTTCACATGAACCTACAATTTCAAGCGATATTTTAGAGTAAAATTATATCAAGAGATCAGGAAAGTTAGAATTGAGATAACATCAAACTTACCATGTGAAATAATTTTAGTTTTATCGGCAGGCGCCGTGGCGCAGTTGGTTAGACGGTTAACTGTGAAACTGGCGTCGCGGGTTCGATTCCTGCCAGTTGCGAGAAAAGAAAATCCAAGAAAGATATTTTTCTCAATTGGCCTGGGTGTTGTGGTATATTTTTCATTACCTCCTTCCATATCCCTCTCTATCCCACCTGCTGACAAGCCTCTGGATAGAGGCTTAGCAGGTTATTCCTTTTAAAATAATAATAAAAAAAGATCCCTTTACTTCTTTTTTAAATGCCGTCTCCTCTTCGGAGGTTGGCGATTATCGCAGCTTTTTTCCACTTTTTTTTAGTACAACCCTTAATAGAGTTGTGGTATTCTTTCCGTACCACTGCCTTAAATATCGGAGTCAGGAAACCTTTCGACGACCCGGTCCTTTTCTGCCCTGTATTCTTCCCTGTATCAATGAGGAAGTTGAACCCTACGGGATATTGGATATAAAAATGTTTTCTTACGCGTTAGGCTACGTTCTCACTACGCCGGACCGGCAGATTTGCTGGAAACCGGCTCCCGGACAATAGTGTTCACATTAACAGCGGATCCCACAAGAAAGCCGGACAGTCAAGTACTCAACTGAGTTGAATTCGAACCTGTGCCGGAATTCGGACCTTTCTTTTTCTTCCAGTTCATCGAAGTTTGATTTCAGTATTTGACATACTCCATGCCATGCTGCTAACTTCAAAATTTTGTCTTTATAATCTTCTTCGGTCTTATCCCACAGAACAGATCTCTCTTGGACAAGCTTAATTAAAGTGTCTGCGTTTATATATATGCTACACGTCTACCTTTATCAGAATGCGAAGCCGAAATGACGCGAGGGGAACACGGGCGGGGCGAGCGGGGACAGAGATACCGGCGCAAACTTGTTCACATTGCTCCGGTCCGGGTATTCTGCCGGCGCTTCGCAGTGACAAAACGCTCGGTAAAAATGCCGAGCTCGGCGTTTTTGCCGGATCCGGCATAATGTGAATAGCTTCATATAACTTGTACGGCCACTGGCTCTTCCGGCATTTTTACCGTTCCGGCGTCCGGCATAGTGGTAACCTGGCCATAGAGCATTAAATTGAACGGCAAAGTTTCTTGAAAACGTATAAAAAAATATTTTAATAAAAACAAACAACTTTGAACGACGTCACTAGATCATATGAATCAACCACTGATAAGAAGGTTGTGAAATATTTCAGGTTTACGGGAGTCAACGGGCTAATCGGCAGAACTGACTGAGAAGAAGCAGAAGAGAACTTAAGACGTTACACGCTGAGTAATTTCAGAAATACAAAACTTTAAAAAATCATGGGGCTTATAATACGATACACAAAATAAAAAATAATAACATTTTTGGCTTAGTGTAATAGTCTATTAATAAATAAAAAATATTTTAAAAAAAACACTGAACTTCCTCATTGTAGGAGCTGGTATTTTTCTCCTCTCATTACATGGCAAAAGTATTATAACATCGTAGTTTTTACATAGCTAACCAACACTAGATCCATTTTTGTACTTTGTAGAACATTTCGAACTCTGACTCTCCGAGTGATCTTGAGCATTTTTCTAAATATGCAGAGTATAAACAATTGTATTCTTCTTTCTACCGCATCAGTCAGTGTTGAACCTTTACACCATATAATAACACTGGAAACACATAACATCCCCTTTACTTATTTTTTTAATATAACTATAATTTGTCAGATTGATTACCTCCTGTATTAACTTGTAAAATTTGAATGCCTGTATTTGTACGCTTGAAACGGAAATCTCGAGTGAATAGCTAGAACTTCGCGAATCAATGCGGAAATAAAAATGCAGTTTTGTTTAAGTCGACCTGTCAGTCATTTCTATCAATGGAAGCAACAAAGCGCGAGCTGATGAAGGAAAATAGTCGCGGCAATTAATCATTCTGCGTGTCGCATGAGTAGCGAACAGTAAGCATGAGCAGTAAGCAGCCAAAAGCCTGAAAACAGAGCTCCCTTCTAACCTCTCCTTGCAGTCAGTGGGATTTTCAACAAGATGATTGATGGCCTTGATTCATTCGGGAGGTAACAAATTCATTGTGAGATTTTCACTTAACGCCTCTTCTCCACTCGGGCGGAATAAACAACATCATTTCTCGCCACCCCTTCCGAAGGAAAATATTTTTATAATGTGAAAATGAATGAAAGTTTTTTCATAACATAACGTGATCACGCGTGATAGATCGGTCGTACAGCGATGTTTTCATCCATCAAGCGAACCCGCGTATCACACGTTTCATATTAATTTCGTATAAAACTTAATTCAGATCGAAGATGTTCCAACGAAATATTTCGGAGAGGTTTTCTTTCGAGGGAGCTGGTACTTAGCAAATCGAGTTCTTAAACATATATGTCGTTATAATTTCCCGACGGCCATGTACTACTTTAATCGACACTGATCAAATATAATTGCCGCAATAAAAAGAAACTATTCCACAAGACAACAGTCTGAAGAAAGGGCATGTAATTATTACTCCACGACAACATCAATAAATGAGACGATTCTGAAAATAATTCCCTGGAAGACGTCGCGACGTTTATATCCTCGTAGGCCATTTTCCGCGACGGAGAATCGTAAAAATTCTCTAGGATTATGTGAGTCTTGTTACCACCGTACGGAGTGGGAGATATAAAGGGGGCTAGTCCGGGAATCATCCGTAATAACAATAAATATACGGGACAGCGGGACTCGAGGTCTGATGAAACCCGTAAGGGTATGTATGTCCGACGACATTGCGTCACAGTAATTGGCTGCTCAACTAGCCGACTAGACTGTCTAGAGCTGTTTTGGTGTAAATCGAGTGACAACACATGGACGGTATTTTACAGCACCTCCAATATACTTTTTATATCCATAGTTGGAAAATAAATACCCACGAAAATAAAACGTACATAGTAAATATAATTTAAGAGCGTATTAGGAACACTAAATATAAATACTAATTTTCCTGTGTCCGGGCGGATGCAGAATACACTTCTGTGTGTGAAATAAAACCAGAGCCCTAGACGAGCGTTTTTGACTCGATGGCTACTCTCATGTAAAAATCCTGAATTAGGGAATCGAGTGGAGATAAGTGGTTAACGCATTCGCCTACCATTATCAAGGTCGTGACGACGTGAAATATTGATTTGAAATGTTGTTTAAACCGCAATATTTCGTTGTTTCTAAACTGGCATCTTAAGCGTTTGATTGATCGCTATACATTCATGTTACAGATGATCCAAACAAGCTGCATTTGGTTTAGAAATACAGTGCCCTATGCATCACTTGGTGCGAAAGGGGGAATGATGGTAATTAGTAATAAGGGAATGAATAATGCAAATCAGAATTTTTCCAATGCCGCGCACCGATTTCGGATAAATTTATTTGAACGACAATCAATTATTATTCCGTCCTATACTATCTGTATTTGACAGAGGTCGAAGTGAAATGATTTTCCGCAATATCCTGAAGTAAATTATACCATAGTGTATTATGATTCTAATTCTAATCTTGGTTTAATTATCGTTTCCTTTACTTACTGCGTTTGACGTACGTAATAATGTGGACGTCAAACAACTAATTGTTTTCCTTTCGCATAGATGTAAATACAATAATAATTTATTTTCACAATTGACAACGTACAAAGTTAACGCGAAAATAATACATTTTATTTAACAACAACGAGCATTTTGAAATAAGACAAAAAAACTTTAATTTTTCGATGAATTTTGTACTAATAAATAGATGGGTTACACCCATTTCACATGTATCGTGTTAATCCACCCGGCCCGGAAAAATTAGGGTGGGTTGAGATTGATTTAAAAAAATAAAATATTTCTTTACTTTCTATACGCGGGTGAAAATTTTGCTAAAGGAAATCGAGTGTAGATTAGTCAGCCTCATGGTGTACTGGTTCGTGCACCTGCCAATTAATAAATATAATATTTTTTAAAAATAAAATATGTACTATAAAAGTCCATCCCCTTGATGATTTTTTTATCGGGCCGGGTGGATTTTTACTGTGGTGTGAAAACGGCCAAACTAGCTACATCTGAGGTATCTATAGCAAATATTGCGTTGTTTCAGCAATTAAAAAAAAAAAGAGATCTTTCACGTAAGAAAGAAGTATGTATCATATTTCATTAGTTCGTATTTATTTCTGTCTTATTTGTTACTATAGATACACGATACACTAGCAGGCAGATGTAGAAATTTGGAAAAATGTAATTAAAAAATCAGCATAACTACTTATTCCGTAAATTGGATTGTGTTTGTGAATGAAAATATATAAACATATATAAATGTTTTATTTTTTACAGTTGTAATGCAATTAGAGCATTTTTTCATCGTACATTAAATATTTCTGCGTAGCATTTCGCCTGATAATGATGAAAGTCTGTTAGAGAATGAATGCACGGAAGGCAATCACCCACGAATTGAAATGCTATTTTCTTCGTGATTGTGACGTATCTATTTCATTATACGTCATTGTGTCCAAAAGTAATATTAATCATTAAAGAACTATCGGCGCCCAGGGAGAAAATATATGCGTGAGAAATAAAAATACCAGGTTTGTGTGCAAGTTAAATAAATAAAACTATACTGTAACTAAGGCCATCTTAACCGACAAGTGACAACTTGGTTTGATTTCCTTCCTAAAACCACTAATTGGTTCCCGGTTGAAATAATACTAACGTTGTTTTACATCCTGCGGGAAATCGGGAAAATGTGTGTAGCCTTCTCCGTAATGCCAACACAACTTATCGTGTTGTGGTCCTGTGGCTAGTGTCTCGGACTCACGGACCGAAGGTCCGCGGTTCGAATCCCACTCTACCCCAACTCGATTCCATTTTCTAATAGTGAGTTATTTACAACTCGTTGAAAATGGCCCTCAAAATTAAATATTTGGGTAAATCATAAGAACGCAAATATTTCTTTTTCAATAAAAAAAAAAAAAAACTACAACATATAAATAATTCTCTTTGCCAATAATTTTATTTTATTTGCCGTTTAGAGATTGACAGCGATAAGAACTTTTAAAGTTATTTTTGGGTTTAGTAATTGACTGTATTCGTGGGCATTTTATTTTACTATGCACTTATTGATTCATCAAATGGAATAATTTATTCTATCCTTTATTGCATTCCTTTCGTACCATTATTTCTACTTCATATTATATTTTGTTGGGTTATTTCGTTAGGTTACTCTGATTTATACTTTATAGACCACATCTTAATTATGATAACAATTTATATTTGCTGATTTTCTATTAATTTTAATGATTCTATTATTTCATATAGTGGATAATGTTTGTAACAAATATACTTAATATTATTTATTTTTTTAGTATTCAACGTCATTATTTTATTTTTTATTCTTAATGTTTCTTTTGAATCATGTAATTATTATTTATTTTAAGTCACATTTTTTTTTAAAGTTATTATTTTTTAAATTAGAGCATACTCAAAAGTTAGAAAAAAAAATGTTACACCGGTAGAAACATTTGTGTCGATCACCTTGATTTTGATAGATATGTTATTCCCAGACTGGGTGACCCCGTATGACCTGCGAGTGGGGGCAGAGTTTTACAATTCATATTTGAGGACGGGACGGGACACGAACGCGAAACGTGAAATTTCTTTCCCGCTGCGCCGCCGAGTTGTGACGTAGCTAAAGGGGTGACAGTGACGAATGAAGAAAACAATAATTTTCTTACAAAATTTGTCACGTAATATTTTTAGTAACAATGAGCTGAGCATCCTTATGTAACAACTTGTGTAATATGAAGTTTTATAATGTACCGAACGAGTTATTCTCATATGTATATGTGCATAAAATATATTTTTTAATTGTCAGTATAATTTACTTTGTGGTAAGTACAGTTTCAAAAAAGATAACAAATTAATTTGTGGCGCTGGTGTTCTTACAGCTTACCTCTAACAGGACTTTAAAAATAGTTAATACAACATACTGACACTGCTTTATAATTTGGTATTGTCAGCATAACATTTATTAGTTGTTACGATTTAAAATGCTGTCAACTCTTTTTGACAGACTGTACATTTCAATAATATTTTTTGAGAACTCACTATATTTCAACTATAAGGGACCTTTGTCCTATGTTTTGAGATGGGACTTTATAATAAATCATCAATCAAAAAGAAAAGTACTGTACTATAGTGATAAAATATATTATATACATTTTTCTTCGGAATAAATTAAGAAACTAAATTTGAATCAAAAACTTTTAGTAAAATTACCCCTCACATTGAAAAATTCATAGTTGGGCTCCTTTATTGAAAATTGATCCGAATGATATGCATAATAAACAAATATAAATATTTTTCATTATTTTTTATTTCACAACAAAATTACCGTTTACCAAATGAACTCTTTTAAATAAATAAGAAACAATAAAACTAAATACTTAAAAAAGTATATATGATTGGGCTGTTGTAAATTAAATAATGATTATAGCCTCAAAACCTTTTCGTGCTGGAGAAAATTTAAATCAATGCGTTTATTTCCCAGTTTAGTTCATTTCCATTTGTATTTGAATACTGACCGGAGATTCGCGCTTCTATATGTGGAACTTCGGGAGTTTGAATACAGGTATTATGAAATTGTTTCAATTTGTAGGGTATGTAGATATTACAGAATGTAAATCAAATAAAGGAATATATTATATTATAACAATGGTCGCAACATCCCAGCAAAATAGAGCATAATAAAATTTCATTTACGTATTTAATTGAAACACTTTTTTCGTCATCACAAAAGATGTGCGCATAAAACAATTGGAAAGAAATTTTGTTCAGTAATAAAATAAGCTTGTTTAATGCAAATCTTCCCTTGCTAGTTATTTCTCAGGCAATAAAAACTTCATAACAAAGAAATAAATTTGAAATTTGCAGTAAAATAAAAAGAAAAAACGAAATTTCATGCTTTGGTATAGTCGGTATACATACATAAATAAAAATATACATAATAGTACCTTTATCGCATTAAAGGGGGGACGTGCAGAAGTAAATTTTAATTAACATCGTCGCACTGTACACAACGTCGACTTTAAATCGAAAAGTTATAATACTTGAATAAAAGTTAAAGTAGATGCTCGAAGAATTACATTAAAAGAAAAATCTTTTAATGGTTCGCTAATGAAGAGATAGTGACGATTCATTCGTTTGATACACCGAGAAAAATATTCCAAATGTCATTTGGTTTGCATGGGGAGAGGGGAGGGAATTTATATCGCACAATCGGGGAAAGGTAGTGAGAAATGCAATCCGGAAAGGTATATGCACAGTACACAGTACTGAAAGATGTATCTTCATAAAGGATAAATATCGCAAAGGACCCACCCTAGAACAAACATAACAAATATCAGAGGAATTCATTTTATTATACGTAGATAAGCGAATAACTGGAATCATAGTAATTATCCCCTTTCTTTCATAGTAATAACTGCATGAACATTAATCGCAGCGTATCTCGATCACTATTCATGGCATGAAAGTTAAATGGAATGTTTTAGCGGTAAAAACGCCTTTTAACATAATATTTCATGACAATTGTGTCAGGAATCGAGCCCGAAACTTCTCGCATGGTTGGCAAACGCCCCGGCTACCAGGAACACAATTAATAACCAGTACAGGTTATGGAGTTACGTAAGTGTATAATTTTTATATGTTTCTTTTTTGGGTGATACCGTATGTGTTGGATTTGTTCCTTCACAGGAAAAAAAGAAACATATTGCTAACAGTGACCGTGAAAACCTTCGTACCTATTTGTACAATTTCAATTTCTATAAAGATAATTATTTCTTATAAACAAATCCTAATTTTAAAAAAAATATCTAGTTTAGTGTAGTAGTTCGGTAAAGTCAAAACGTAATTATGTATAATGCAGATATCCCAATTATTTTTATACATTCCTTTTTATTTAACCAATTAGCTTTATCATCCACTTGTGAGATTTATTTTCCGTTTTAAAATAAATAATTATATACACACAACATTTATAAATCTAACTACCTAACGTTGCTTTTATAGATTTTTCGGTGGTAGAAATGGTCGTAAAAAACATTCGACACGAAGTAAATGTCACATTTGCTTTGGCCTGATATAAAATACGCAGACAAATACTGGTTACATTTTATTATCTACGGTGAATTTTCTTTGTTTCAACACGTTTGTGGAAAAAGTTAATAAAAAGTCGAGAGAATACATCACAATAGATTTACCAGATGCTAGTTTTTTGACACGGTTGTAATGTATTTTGTATCTCATATTCAATAGTATCATTGAAAATGAAAATACTTTTATTTAGATCATCTGCTATGGTATCTTTTTCTGAAGTTTTATTGTGTGTTTATTTTCCTAGACCATTCAGGGAGGAAATGTAATAAATAATATAATAGTTTGTAAATATACAAAAAAAATAATTTGCTTTTCTATATAGGTGGTGTATTTAGACACACGAATTTGTTTTATGTCCATTTTTTCCTTGTAATATACAAGTATGTATGTGCAAAAACTATTACATTATATTGCTCGATAACATATAAGATTGACGTTATTCATATCGTTAATTATCTTCAAGAAAGGTAATTATAAATATAATTCTACTGTTGCTGAACAAAATATTTATGACACAGTTTAGGAATTGAACCGAGAACTTCATGAATTAAAGTATAGAGTTCATTCTAAGCGCACTATTAAAAAGGAAACTTATTTAAAAGTAAAAAGAACTAATAACAAAATCACTTATTAGATGTTAAACCTGAAAAAACATTGATCTCTAAATTATTTTTTTCCTTGAAAGGTATTTTTTTTTAATTAGAGGTTTTCTAAAGGCCTATTGTTCTTCAGGATTTTAATGAAATATTTCTCTTTAACCTTTACAACGTTTGTCCAAAAATAAGAGAATTATTGAAGATTAGGAGTAGGTTCTAATAGTCTTTAGCGTTACTTACATCCATCCCTAGTATGGTGCGGGGTATGAGAGACGTACTCGGGAAAGTAATTAGTTTAAGCTGGAAGGTAGAATATAGCCTTTCTATAGTCCGTTGCAAATACCTGGACGTCCGCTTTAATTATGTTATTGAATCATACTACCGACGGTTTATTAAGGCGGCTTACCAGCTATATGCATTGCACTCTATCCTCTACAGAGGCTGGGTATTATATACATTCTATAAGGCATCTTTATAATAAACGGAGACTAATTTAACGTATGTAAGTACAAAATTTACCTACTGTATAGATTACTATTCAATGAGTACATATACAAAGCAGGGAGATTATAATATGAGCCCATTATGACATTTTAAAGGTGAAGTAAACTCGTAGCTTATATTAGATTTCCGTAATCAGTAATCTAGAAACCTTTTTTCTGTTTTTTCATGTACAAAAACTAGATATTTTAAAATTAAGCAAAAACCTCATAGAGTTAAAACTTTGAATACAAAAGTTTGACCATTTTGTCAGATGGCTTACTTCACCCGCAATGGGCTATTTATTATACATATATATTTAATTGTATAAATAAAACACTTTGTTTTAAGTCCACTGAGTTTATATATTTAACACGACATGTTTCGGACACGCAGTACTGTCCATCTACAGGTGTATTTAAAAACTCATCGAGAAACATGTCGTGTTAAATATATAAACTCAGTGGACTTAAAACAAAGTGTTTTATTTATACAATTCAATATGTTATTCCACAATGTTAACGCCGAGTCAATAAATCATATATATTTATCTATGTTATTTAAGTCTTACCTTTTTTCACTATTTTTGTGTAGGTATACTGATGCATAAAGTAAAGCATCATGATAATAATTTATTATACTACATGCTAGAATTATTTTCGTAAACGTATAGTTTAATAAAAAAAACGTGTTTTATAGCAAATCACGCATTTAGAGAAAAATCAAATTTATGATTTTTCAAACAATATGTACCTAACTTATCAGGCGCGTGCGGTGACTTTTATCAGTAAGGATGCTGACAAAAAATAACCATGTTCTTAATTTTAGTAGGTTTATTCAGAATTATTTAAGTTGTCCATTAGAATAATAATACTTAATTGTTGACAATCAATAAATTGATGGAGCACAGGTGGGTCTAGAGGTGAAGCTGTAATTTTTCTTATTTTTCCACTCCTAAGTGGAGCATGTGGACATCACCAGACGCCTCCGGGAGACCTTATCGTTAGCCAGCACTCTCGCCTCCTCCAACGTCAATTCCGCGTCCCTTAAATACGCCGAACAAAGCTGAAAAATCGCCATCGATGGTCTTCCGGGACGGTCGCCGTAGGTGTGAAAAGGAGATAAACAATATAAATATCAAAACACCTAAAATAAGACCCGAGACAATCGTTCTTAAATTTGCGCCAAGTGTCAATAATGCGCTACTTCAAACTTTACGATAAACGTTATTAGAGTCGTTTTTTCTTGGCATTATACAAGTTGGATGCTTCTTATCTCTCCGAGTCTCGAAAGAGAAATCTAAAACCTTATGAACCTAAAGCGCCTGCGCGAAAATTTGGACAATTGCTATGGGAACGGGAACTAGACGCAACTCGACAAGCAGCATCCCGCGTATACAACAAATACTATCAAGAACAAGATACCTAGATATTCAGTACGTACGTTGATATAGGAAATACGCATATGTAGCTAGGTATGTATACTGATGATATTGTTTGAATCACGTGCACTCGAACGTTCTCAGTGATTATTTTAGGAATACATATTTGAAGGTTTGATTTCGTATTTATGTTTTTTTTTTGTAAAATTCTTTTTTTTTTTGTAAATTTGAAATTTTCAAGGGATGCGCCGCATCCACAGTATCTATGGACGGAACGCGCCTGCTACCTATCCCTATTATTGTTATGATAGTTCGTAGATTAACACACAATACGTTTTTTGTCTGCATGTAAGTTTTCTGACCATAAATGACAGTAAAAATATTGTAAAGTGTCCTCGGCATGGTTTACACCAGTGAGGACACTTTTTTTAGGGGTTGCATATTTAAAAAAAATGGATATAGCTTCCAATATAATATGTTCTTGATGAAATAAGAATTGTAGATACCAATAATATTTATTTATTTATTTAAACGCCTTTTAGGCTTTTACATGTTTTACATACATATATACAAATAAAGACAGACATGTATTTTACAAAGAAGTAGCAAAAAATATATAAATGATTTTTAGAAGAAAAAGAAAAATATAAAAAATATCATCTTTACATATTAGTATAAAAGTGGAAAGAAGAGAAGTGCATTTTTAAATAATAAGACAGAAATGCATTTTACACAAAGAAAGGAGCAAAAATAAAAATTTATTAAGAAGAGAAAGAAAAAAAAAATAATTAAAAAATCATTACATATTAGTAGAAAATATATGAGGATAAATAATAATACATACGTATATTGTAGTGGAGAATAGAAGTACATATTGAATGTTATTGCAAAAGGTTCATTTAGTTTTTAAAGCAATAAATTTACAAAAATGTCAGCTTCCTGAACTGACGATCAGCGCGTTTGCCTAACATGTAAGAGGTCTCGAGTTCTTTTACCGACATGTAATGTTTATTTTTTGGTAAAGGAACATTTTTTAATTTAAGCATAAATACAAAAATCGTAAAAGAATAAATAAAAAAGGTGTATTTACACTAAAATATCTTGTATCAGGACTACACCTGATGCGTAAGATTGATCATCTTACCATCATGTAACACTAGTGACCAAAATACGCTGCGGTTGGTAAACCAATGCGTTGCCCTATGTACCATTAGATGCAGTTAAGGAAATGACGATGATTTACAACAAAAAACTTAACGATTAAAAAAGAATATCGCATTGGAACGCAAAAATAGCGGTCAATCAATATTTAAATATTACCTACTAATTATATTACTGAAAATACGTTTTTTCAGTTCAGACGAGGAGAAATTTCTCCAAATTCATTTTCATTTTATATCCTTATTTAAATTCTAACATAACTCGGCAGCATCCTGTGTGAACCTAAGAATAACTAAGGCTCTACAGAATCTCCTCGCCAGGTTTGGTTCTAGTCACTAGAGATACATTTATATACCGAATATTATTATTCTCGTCACGAATAATTTACTTACGCAACGTGGAATAAGAAATGGAATTACGAAGACCATAAAGGGTTGGTGTGATAAAGTAAAATTCGATTTGTGTACGACATTACGTTATGTTTGAAGACTACGTTTTAAGAGGAAACGCGGTACGACTTTTCTTCATACAAACGTATTCCCGTACTTTCTCCCTGTATTATGGCACTATAGCAGTGTTTTTTTTACACACTATAGATATTTACCATTCGCGTGTCTCTATCGTTTTGCTTTTTTGATAAATTGTTTCTTATGGGAGATAGGACCCTCCAAAAACCAATAAGAGTGATCAATTTTATCTACCGTTTTTCAACGTATAGTATACAAATACGTAAATTTATTGAATTAATGACACTTTTGTCCAATTTTTATAGTTTCCATTTTTATGATTTTGTTTCAGAAATAAACCCAAAATCTAGTTACGTTACGTTCTAGTTAATAAGCAGCTACAATAGCTACATAATATCTAAATGAAATAAATGTATAAAGGGGGAGGTTTGTGAATCAAACCATAGATTTTGGGTTTATTTCTGAAATAAAGTCATAAAAATGGAAACTATAAAAATTGGACAAAAGTATCTTTTAATAATCATCGATTCAATATTGAGAAACGGAAAAGGTACCGACACACAAAATTTCGTTCGGATATTCTTTCTAAAATAGGGTCAGTTTTGACAATTAGAGTTCGGCATAATCAGTCCGATGTGCAGTTGTGTTTCGCACAATATCGGGGGAGGCATCTGCGAGAGAGTGACAGAAAAACTCACATACCTATTCATCAAATTTTTCTGCCATCGCATTTCCTCTTAAAATGTCACGAATGTATTTACTTGGAATACAGGTACGAGAAAGAAAATGTAGAAAGAATTGTATAAATTTTTATTCCTGTCAGAAAAATTCTTTCTGCTTGTCTCTAACATAATATTACACTTGGATTAATCTCGGAAAATTTACATACCCTACTTGCGTATAAAATGCTCTGTCAATTCATGTTAGCGTATAGGTACAATAAATTATATTTTAATGGGCCAGATATTCATTGCAAATGTTTATAATTACAAATCGCCGCCTTTATTCGAATACAAAGCGAGATTTTTTTTTTGTATTTGAGATTACACATTTTACGACTGAATATTTTTCAACATACAAAATACCATATGTTATTTGAACGAAGGAATTGTTGGCAGAAAAAAATTAAAACACATTTTTCGAATAACGCGTATCTCAAAAAAGATGTATATTTCTAGTAATAAAGCGTAGGTAAGTCAGTAGGTGGTCAGTAGAACGGCAGTTCACATTCGTTCGGATAAAACACTTAAAAATCATGTCGGTACACCCGTAAAACAAAATATTTGGTAAAAAAAAATTCACTAAAGTTTCATATAAAATTCCTGATTCACGAGGTCTTTTAAAAAATATTATATAAAAAATATTAGATATGTCGTATTCGAATCACGGTGACAATATGTTCTCTGCGAAAAGTGATATTTGTTTATTGGGGTAAGGTCGCTACAGAATTGTAAACCGCTCGAAAATCTTTGAATTCAGCCAGGTAGAAAGAAGAAAA
Source organism: Micrasema longulum (assembly GCF_059751315.1). Taxonomy (NCBI): domain Eukaryota; kingdom Metazoa; phylum Arthropoda; class Insecta; order Trichoptera; family Brachycentridae; genus Micrasema; species Micrasema longulum. Next base: position 1,224,218 of record NW_028278041.1, read on the forward strand.
GAACAATGTTAATTTTAAAGGCCAAATATGTGGATTGCATTACATATTAAAGGTAAATCGAAAATTTATATTGTTAAATGTCAATTCAAACTATAAACACATTTTCACGAAACATGTCTCTTTAAACTGGCCGGACATGACTTATCGAAATATGCACAGATTTATTTGAATTTTTAAAAGTATCGTCTAAGATACATTCTCCATTGAACTACGTCCGGATTTTGCGATTGGTTATTTACTTTTTTTGTCATAAACAATAAATCATGTGAATTTTTGCTAACGAAAGAAAGCTTTCAAACCTGCGCAACTTTTTTTAAAAACAGAATTTCTTAATTTCCGTAAGTAGTTCAATAGCTTTTAGTATGCATTTATATTATTTTTATTTATAAGTATGAAAGCACTACAATTAATGATATGACTCATAAACGTATATTATTTTTAATTTTGGTTTTCTTTTCTTTTTCGTTTTCTTTTCTTTTCATGGTCATGTCATACCATATTTATATGCTACAAACTTATTAATCATTAAAAAAGGAATGGCCCACGCTCAGACGCTGAAGTCTTTGAGGGCATTTAAAAAAAAATGTTATAGCTTAATTTTAAGATGTATTTTTGTAATTAAAATTCTATGTTAGTATATGTATGGAAAAATAAACAAATAAAAAAAAAAAATTTTAACGCTGCCATTTTTTACATATTTTTTTTTATTTTTAAATTGTACATTTCAAACCATGTATAGTAAGTTTTTCAATTCGATTTTTTATTATTTTTATTGTACTCTTTTTTAATGTGGTTTTTTTTTATTGCTTTTTTTAATCAAATAAGCGCATGATATGAGCTGTGGTAGACCAAATTATTACTAATATTTCGGATTCTTTTTTTAAAAAATCTAGAAATTTGAACAGTCAAGAAGGGGCTGAATTTAATAAACGAGTAATCGATTATATTCAGAAAAAAATATTTTTAAAAACGGACATCAGTAAAGCACTTAAATGAAAGCACGCAATCAATAAAAAATAATCCATATCAGACCAAATTTTAAACTATTATTATTGTTTTTTTTTTTTTTTTAAATCTAAGTGACAGGAATAATTTATTACAACATGTAATTTAGGCAATTAATGTCAGAACAACGTACATTCATTTTGAAAATATTAACCAACCAAATTGAAATTAAGAGGTTTAATTTTAAAGTGAATATTTGGAAATGGTTTATTCTTGTTTCTCGTTCTGGGGTAAACACAAATTCGCAGAGATTCGGCCGACTGCCGCCTGGTTGGGGCCAATGATGGGTTAATGTTCCCCGCGAGAGCCCTCGGAGAGCGGGCTCGGTCTGTGGAGTACGAGGTACAGTGGTTCGAGTATACCAGGCCTGCTGATATCGCGGCTGTTCTACGGTTATAGCTATATAGTCCCCGTACTTTCTACTTGCCGTGCAGTCGGGACATTAATGTTTTAAACGCGCTTATCGGAAGCTCGGAGCGAAACCCGCCGTGACTCGGCTATGAATATTGGATAAGGGTAAATCTACCACTTAGATATGAAGAATTGGAAAGAAACCGGAGATAATCGCGAGGAATTATTATGATACTATATTTAGAGTCTACTCGCGAGGCTTCCATGTCAGATTTGTCTAGAGGTAGGTATAAAAGTAAGGAGGTAAATACACCATAATACTAGAGTTTTTTAGTAACCAGAATGTCGTGCATTAAGATCCTTCATTTTTATAATTATTTTATTTCTTTTCTTTCCTGAATCGTCTTCCTGTCCTCTTCTTCCAAACTCATTACCTTATTCAACATTCCTTATCATTTACTAATATGAGTATTTTTATTAATACGTTAATATTTGCAAGCTCGGTCTTCCTACTAAAAAAAAAACGGATATAAGTAATTTGAAAAAGTAAATCATTTTCATAATTCATAATTTTAAATGTATAAATTTTTACAACTTTTTTTTTCACCAGTCTATTTTTTGGTATGCTGAACGATATTGCTTTCAACAATAAGTTTCCCGAGGTACATATATTATTTATACTTGAAATTTAAAATAAATAAAAATACCAGATTACGGAAAGTTATTTAAAGAAACTTGTCTTGTTAGATAATAAGTAACTATTTTTTCTAAATATGGGGTACCACCAAAGGTAGTTTATTAAATATACACGCCTTTACTGGTTTGCGAATGATTGTGGAGTGATTTTGACTAAAGGGAGTTATTGAAGGATTGATTGAGTGCAATAAACTTTTACTTATGTTGATATACCTATCTTATTGTAAGACGTAAGAAAAAAAAAAGTTTTTTTTTCTACGCGAGACAATTGAGTTTTATCCTACGTTTTAATGACGAGCGTAAAAAGACAACTTTCTAAACAAGTTGGAATTTATGGATGGTCAAATCTTAGGTAGGTTCGGATTAAAAGTAAAATCAGCTCTCAAGAATTATTACATAATAAGAGCTTTATATCCCGCGGGAGGGGAGAGCGGGTAAGAGGTAAAAAGCCCCAATTCCCATTTGGAAAAATTGATTCAACGAAAGGTCCACGAGACCCGAGAACGAGTTGTACGAATCCTGAATATAAATTCTCCTTAAAACCAAGAACCATGTCATTAAAATTTTCGGAGATAGCCATGAGTTCACAAGTAAATAATATTTCATATATTGACCTATATCTCAACAAGGAAAATTTAGTTCAATCAAGTTAGGCAATCAGTATTATTAAAACAGATTTGTAAAATAAATGTTTTATATAAAACATTTAAGTTTGCTAGTGAAAATTCTTGGTGAAAGTTTGCTGTAATTTATATTAGAAATAAAATACACTTTGTTAGAAGATTCTTCAGACAAAAAAGTTGTTTTTTCAAATGGAAAAACCCACTCAGCTTCAATTTAGAGGCTTCTCAGCAGGTGGAAAAGCGAGGATATCATTTAAGTTCCCTTTCCACACCTAATGGTGCATAAAGCACTGCTTTAAAAATTACATGCATAATAATGGAATTTGACCCCTTCGTAGAGTTGTGATGAGAAAGTATACCAAGTCTTGTTGATTAGTGAAGACTTCACTGGCGTGCCAGTAAAGTGCTCTATGCACCGTAAAATGGCAGAATAAATTGCCATCCAACTACAGACACAAAATAATAATGATGGATTGGAAAAATCGAGAAAAAATACGCAGAATTTAACCTTTAGAGATTTGTATCTTATTAGCAAGGGTAGCGTGATAAAGCGTTCTTTTATCCAATAAAGTCGGCCCTGGGCCCCGATTAAAATGGGAAATCAACAGATTTATCTTCAACTGTCTATAAAGAAAAACCGAAATTTGTGTACGAAAATGAGTATATTTGCATGAACATTTAACGTATCTTCGCCGGTAACCTATAATTTAACATGTTTAGAAGAAAAAAATGTATGCATATTCTGCTTTTCATACAAAAAACTTAATTTTTTAAATTGTAGATAAATGTTAACTTAACATTCGCTCTTTCGACTGGTCATCTTACCTCATGTAACGAAAATGATCAAGGTACGCTGCGATTGGTGTACCAATTTAGTGCCCTATGCACCATTCGGTGAGGAAAGGGAATGATTATGAAAACATTTTGGTGCAGGTTTCGCGATACGGATGATCGCTCGAACATATCCTGTTCATTATAGATTTTTTTAATTCTAACGAGTATGTCACAAAAGGAACCTCATTATCAGAGTTAAAATATTAGTCAAACTTAAGTGTATGAATTATTAAATAATTTACTAATGAATAGTAGATAGTAGACACATAAAATAAAATAGGATAATATTAATTAGTAAATTATACCTTAATAAAGAAGCTTATGTAGCTTCGAAACCGGTCGGTAAATACATAAAAAAAACAAGTGGTTAAAAACAACGTTGTTTTGTTTTTATTATAATGAATATCTACAAAGTTAGTGCTTCAAATATAAAGCGGATAAAAACAAAGTTGTTTTACTTTTATTTTAATGAATATTTACAAAGTTAGTGCTTCAAATATAAAGCGGATAAAAACTAAGTTGTTTTGCTTTTATTATAATGAATATCTACAAAGTTAGTGCTTCAAATATAAAGCGGATAAAAACAAAGTTGTTTTGCTTTTATTATAATGAATATCTACAAAGTTAGTGCTTCAAATAAAAAGCGAATAAAAACATAGATGTTTTATTTTAATTTTAAAATATTTTTATTTCGTTATATTTACAGTCTGAATAATTTATTGTTGAGTGAATGATAAACCCATTTTCCGGGTAACCCCAAGGGATTAAAATAAATATTTCTTTTCATAGTACGACGAAGATTAAAGAATTGTGGGAGTTCGTTTAAAGACTGCATAATAAACTAGTTTATTTTGAGCGGGATGATAATTAATTCGGGAACGAGGAGCGCCGTATTTATATTTTTGCTCGAAATGGATGCAAATAAAAAAAGTACAAGGGTTGGTTGTTAGTTGACAGCCGCCCCAGTGAGGGTGGCGTTGTTGTGACGTTGATAAAACAGAAAGTTACCTCATCAGCGACAAATTAGCATGACAAAACTGCTGGCATCACACTAACAAACGACTCTTACCTGTAACAAAATAAAAGTACATTAGTATTAATGTTCACGTGTAAAGGTAAAACATATGAAAGTAATAAAAGTGACATTAACCATTTGTACACGGGCACCGTATAGTTTTTATATGAGTAGGAAGGTAATATAAGTGTACAATACAAAATTTATTTAAAATACAAACAGATGTACTGGTTAAATGATTATACATAGAACATCAATAAAATAGTAGGGCCTGCCATACAATAACATATTTTCACTTAATTGCAATAAATAAAAGCGAAGATGGTTTAAACTATATAAAAAATAAAATGAAAAGTAATTGAAACAACATTATTCATATAAATTAAAATAAAATAAATAGGGACAACACAAGGAGATAGTGGGAAGGAAAAGAACGAAACTGATGAGGAATGGTGGAGGATGAATGAAGGAAAGTAGTAGAAAAATTGCTTTTGATTTATTATTTATTAAAAAGTATGGCGAAAAGAATTGAAGTCCATGTCCATTAAAATCTGTTATAACCTCTGAATGATGTGTGCGCAATAAGCTTTCTTCTAAAACATTCTAGTGTGCCTACTAACACAAACGAAATTTGTTTGTTTACTCGGTTCACCGACAGGCAACTTTTTTTAATTAAACGAATAATGCGCCAAGCATCTACTTGTCTTGGCAGCGGGAGGGAAAAAGAGGATTTAGAAGGAATTTACGAAAAATACACAACACCTAGACCAATTGAAAAACATTTTTTCTTGGATTTTCTCTTGCAACTGGCGTTAATCGAACCGCGACGCCAGTTTCACAGTTTGCTGACAAACCAACTGGGCCACAAGGTTATTAAACATTCAAACGCGCTGTATATTTGATTAAATTTTACTTTAATTTGTTGATTTAACGCTAATAAATATTCGAACTTTAAAAATTACGTGCATAATAATGGAATTTGACCCCTTCGTTAAGTTTTGATGAGAAAGTTTACCAAGTCTTGTTGATTAGTGAAGACCAGTGAAGTGCTCTATGCACCGTAAAATGGCAGTATAAATTGCCATCTCACTACAGACACAAAATAATAATGATGGGTTGGAAAAATCGAGAAAAAATACGCAGAATTTAACCTTTAGAGATTTGTATCTTATTAGCAAGGGAAGCGTGATAAAGCGTTCTTTTATCCAATAAAGTCGTCATTCCCTTTCTGCACCTAATGGTGCATATGGCACTGCATCGATACACCAATTGCAACGTATCTTGATCATTTTTCTTACATGAAGGTAAGATGATCAGTCTTACGCTTTAGGTACCAGTCCAGGGACTTCGAAATATTCTTTTTTTTTTAAAAAGAAATATTTGCGTTCTTATGATTTACCCAAATATTTAATTTTGAGGGCCATTTCCAACGAGTTGTAAATAACTCACTATTAGAAAATGGAATCAAGTTGGGGTAGAGTGGGATTCAAACCACGGACCTTTGGTCTGTGAGTCCGAGACGCTAGCCACGGGACCACAACCCGATTAAATATTCAAGTGTAAAAGCACCCTTAATATATATAAAATAAATATTTCATACCAACCATGTCGGGAATCGAACCCGAGATCTCTTGCATGGTAGGCAAATAATATATATAGTAGTCTCTGTGCATTTAGATGGAATAATAAAATAAAAGGAACATTTTATATTTTTTGTAGCCCTGCAGATATTCAGTACGTTCAGAAGTCGATATGTACAGTTTTAACACGAATAGACACGTTGTTTTCTAACATTAATAAGCTTAGCTTTTCTAAAGGATCCAACATTGTATTATAAATATTATAGGTTCATAAAGTTAAAAAAAATGGATATATGATATTGAACATGCATACATTCATGAAAATGTTTTTTTTCCGATTTTGCATAAATATGGGCAGTGTTAAACTCGAATAAATACTGATAATTTTCTTTCAAAAGTGTAAAAAAAAAAAATGTCTGTACAAGGGTTGTCAACCGTCCGGTTTTCGACCGGACTGTTTTGGACCGGAATGAATAGGGAAATACCACATACTACAAATACCGATAATAATATATGAAATGAATTTCAAATTACAATTAATTATATTTTCAAAATCAATAAGGATATTGTGGAGAAATGTTTCCATAAAAAAGAACTTTAAAAAAATACATCGCTAGAAAAACGCAATGGGTTTGGCTTTGACAGTTGTGACGTCAAGATTCGTGAGAATTTTCTAAACAAATTTGTCTGGTCAGAACAAATAAACATGAATCGTGACGTATTAAGGGTGTGGCCAATGGATGGACCGTTTTTGCGGGAATTCAAAATTACAAATTTAAAAATATTTTTCATGCTACTAATACTTGGCACAATTTTTTTTTACTGTATAGTATTTCATAGACCTTTATTACTTTAAAAATGTAAAAAAAACCTAATGTTTCCCTATTGTTAGGCGAGGTCGTTAACCAGGTGCGATTTTTCCGATCAGATTTGGGGAAACCAAAAAATGTTAAAAAATCAGGCAATTGCTGTTTCACAGCGAGTGAATAGGGTGCGTGCAAGAGATAAAATATGCGCGGTTGCGCAAACCACAGTTTTGCCATTTTCGAACCTGAGCTCAGACCAATTAAGTAAAAGAAAAAACCCAGAAAAAACCGCTCATTTTTTGGTTTCATTTTTCAAAAGATAAAAATCTAGTAAGGATCGTGCGAGTATTGTATATATATATATATATATTATATTGTGTATATATTGTTCCACCTTTGAATGCTTTTGGTAAAACTAGTATTTAGCATCATAAAAAAAGTTATATGGCAGGACGAAGAGAATCGCCTGAAAGTGGAAATGGCGAAGGTAGAATTATTAATTGAATTGTTGAACTATAACATGACTTATTCAGAGTTTAAGAATTACTAAGAGGGAAGTTCGTCGTTCCCTTTCCACACCTAATGGTGCATAGGGCACTGCATCGGTACACCAATTGCAGTGTATCTTGATCATTTTTGTTACATGAAGGTGGGATGATCAGTCTTACGCTTCAGGTACCAGTCCAGGGACAATGAAATATTGTAGTGTGAAAACACCTTTTTAAATAAATATTTCATATTAACCATATCGGGAATCGAACCCGAGACCTCTTGCATAGCAGACTAACGCGCTGACCATTATACCTCGAGGCCGACAAAAGTTAAGTTAAGGCCGAGGGAAGTTACTTATTAAAAATGAGAGCAAATCAATTTAAAGAAAAAAATACCTTTTTTAATTATACCTAGTAGTTTACTAATAAACGTCTTGTTTATTTATTGTATTTTTAAAAAGCTGTTTTTTTTTTTACTTTTTTTCTCTCTGTATTTTTAATTTATTTTACACGAAACACGTGAAATACATCAAAATTATATTGATTTTGGTACAGGTGAAGTGACCAGAATTTCAGTGTCGGGTTATGACGCTGGAAAAGCTGGCAACCCTGATCTGCAATAGTATTATATATTACGATAGTAAAATACTTAAAACTTAAAATATTTAGATATACAGTCGTAAGCGCTTTTACTTTCAGTTCAATTTAAAATAAACGAAGAAAAGGGAAGTTAAAGTTCTCACTACTATTTCAAGAAATTCGAAATTCAAATCCAATACCTTCTGCCTGATAATTCATCTTAAGAGGCACTCTACGACGGAAAATAATAAATTTGATAGCGTATTTGCAAAAATCAATTCATAGTGTAAGACACTGAATTTGATGTCCTTATCAAAGTCGATATCCTGAAGTACTCGTACGAGCAAAAGTACAAAAAAAAGCGCCGAGAGATCGAGGGAAAGAAACGTCATGTACGCCTACGCATAAAAATATATTGTATAAACGGGTGAATTTTTATCATATCGGAGTGCTGTGCTTCGAAATTTATAAGACACACGATTCATATTATGACAGGACGTGAGAGAGTGTCGACAGTGGGTGGGGTTAGGGGAGATAAAGGTGAGACAGCACAATATAAACAATGCTGTCCATATTTAGATGCAAATAAGATTACAGACGCCTTCAAATCTAGGCTATGGGATTTTCCGAAACAAATTACACGCGGAATACCACTTTCTGTTCTGAGCAAAATACTCACATATGGTACAAACACTACATATTTAAGAAACGACTAAATAATGGCTGCTTACAAAACAAAAACGCCGATTTGAAGAAATGTTTTAGATCAATTCAATATGGTAAAATACATCAGACGATAATGTTTTCAAGATACGTGTTAATTAGTTTTGTGTTTTTTTTAAGGGTTCAGTACGCGACTGATAGATAATTCAACAGATAATCTTTATTCCTATCTTTCACATAATCTTTATTTTTACTTAAATTTATTTAATTAAGCCATACACTTATTTTATATAATTTATGAAAGAAAGTGGAATTCTATAATTGATGTTATGTACAAAGAATTTTAGCAATGCTTACTTACAAATTGTATGTATTTAATGTATTCTCGTTGAACTTCAAAATAAAATATTAAAAAAATAAACAGAAATAGAAAATCTTTTCGGGAATGGAATATGGAAGGAAGCCTAGTCATTTAAATGGCCAATAACTAGTCACTAGCTGGTTTGAGTGATCGCTTTACTTATATGTGTAACGTTCACCATTCTGCCTATGTTTCATAAATATTTCTTCACCTGTTAATAGCTTTGCACAGAGCAGAGACTTTTTATCCATATAAAGATTCGGATGTACTCAAAATACTGTATTCAAATATAATATATTTTTTGATATCTTGTTTAATCAACGTGAATAATTTGAAACAATTATTACATTTTGAAGACTAATTGACTTTGTTGAAAGAACTTTTCAAAATTATGACACTAAATTTCTAGCGAGTTTGAAGAAAGAAATAATTTAATTACAAACATGAATTTAACTTTTAACTTCTTCAAATATTGCTTGAAAATTGATATAATTATTTCACCCAACATATTTTTCAACATTAAAGAGTGTGATTTTGATTTTTGTAAGGAATTGTGAAAAAAAAAACCGCATATTTTTATCAACCACGATACAGCACGTACTTAAATAAACGCACATTCAGAAAACCTTTTCGGTAGGGAACAAGTTACACTTCCGGGAGAATGTATGAAGGAGCCGTAAATAAGGGTGATGTTTGTAGCGACCGTAAATTCTCTTGGTTTAAGAGCAAATACTCGTATGATCAAACAAAATTGTACAATTTTCAGAAATATGGATGTGACGTAGCAACAGTAACTAAACAATAACGTTTAAAATGTATATGCCAAACGTAACACGATATATTATTACCCAGAATACTCTTATGGCAGTCTGGCCCGCAATATTACAAACGGGACCTAAAGATACATCTACCGATGGTTGTCGATAAAGTCAACTCGAATTTCCATACAAAAAATTACATATTTGTATATTTTGTCAATTTATTCATTTATTTATTCACAGTAATATATTCAATTTACAATTCTCGAGACACAGTCCCAATTCCATAGAACCAAAGTCCCGTGTTGGGTTGGGACGTATAATAAACCTAAACAACATAGCACGGCAAACATTGTACAAAATACGTAACATCAATATAAAAAGAACAAATAAAGACAAACATTTGATGTAAATTAAAAAAACTCAAATATTTTTCAAATTATCAAGGAGTTTCATACACAAATACCTCCTCCCGCTAAGGAAAATACAGTCCTGAACCCCTCTCTTTAAAATAGATTTAGTCCTTTAGAGCTTTATACGCTCTTCCGAAATATTAAACAATCCCACTTTCTCACTCTCACTATTCAACTGAGGAAGTGGGGAAGCCAAATAAAATGTATACACTTGAGATTCGGGAACATTCGAGTTGACATAGTGGCGGCAATCATTGGTATATCTCATATTTTTCCATTGTAATCAGAAGCCTGAATAAATCAATGTACGGGTACATAAATAAAAAAATGAATATTTATTTGATTTATTTAAAATTTCAACTTCAAAGAATAAGTACTTTGGAGGACCTAAAAGCAATATCTTCCAGCCAACTAAAAAAACAGATTGGTCAAAATTTTGTACTAAAAAAAAAAACATCAATATATACCAAAAGATAGGTACATACATACAATAAATAAAAAAACGTAATTAATTAAAAATAACTGATGTTTTTTAATTGGGAGATAAGCCTTGCACGTCTTAACTTTAATAAGATAAAAAAGGTACATTATGTTATACATGTAATATGATAATAAGGAATGTGGGATCAGATAGTGTGTTTGGAAGGAGAGAGAAAAAAGAACTAAGGAAAGAAAAAAAGGGATAAAAATACATATTTAAGAAAAAGAAGAATAAAAAGCAGTAACACTCAGGGATTTCAGGATTCTGGCGATAAATAACAATGTTTCAGGCTTTTTTTAAAGTGGAAAGTGACTAATATATACCGATATAAAAAAAAAATATCATACGATAAATAATTATTTAACTACACATTGTACTCGTATATTAAAAGTTATCTCTTTTTGGACATTCTATTAAAACTATGTTTTTTCAGGACGTATGAATGTCACTTTATGATGTGTTCTTGGTATGTTTGCGGAATTTTTGACGACAAAATATTTTTTACTGGAATAATACTGCTTGTTTAAATAAATACTAAATGTAAGATTAGTAAAATAATAAATGTTAAATAAATAAACTTTGCATTGAAATTAGAAGTCTGTAAAATCAATGCTGTGTGCAAGAAGTCGTATTGTAGATATAAGACAGAGCAAATAGAAAATCATTCTAAATTTTACATTTCTAATGTTATTTTGGAAGACAATAAAACCGAATTATTTTAGAGCGTAAATCTTAAACGACTTCAAACGCATAAAACTCAGTATAAACTCAGTTCAGTCAGAAGTGGCATTGTTGGAGCGATAAACTAAAATCTAAAATGAGAATTCGCCGAAAAAGTGCTCGTGATTAAGATTCCACGAGTATAAATTGTGAAAAAAGCCATTTTTCCTCATAACGGCTTTTCATAATTTCTTAAGAAACTAAAACTTTTGCGATTTGATAAAAAAATGGAAAGGATTACATTAAAATAAATATTTGAAAAATTACGTAACTTAGATGATTTTTTTCAGGTCGGTTGCAAAATTATTGTTGATGTGACCAACACCAAAATAATACACAATAAAGACATAGTTTCTAGACTACGACCTGTTTCCTCATCAAGGCGATAACTATTAATTTTCAAATCAATATAGGCGCCGAAATACATCTCATCTACATTGTACCAACTTTTTATGTAGCTAGCGCGCTAGAAGAAACACTAAGGCTATATTGAAAAGTAATTATGTACGTGAATAATAAATAAGTTAGTATAGTATAGTACCTATGTATATTTTTTGGCAGGACTGTTAAAAAATACTACTTGAAAGTAGGTAGATAATAGCCTAATTAGGAAGCAGAACTGACTAAAAATACTAATACCCTTATAACTATATTCTGTTCTGTAGTTCGCCTTCACCTAGAGTTTTATCTTGTAATCTGAGCTCTATATTATACTGTCAACATCAAAAATATTTATTAAATTATAGTATTCGGCTGTAAAAAATGTCGATACCAAAGAAAATATTTACGCATGATTTATTTCCAACGCGATTTCCACACATACCAGAAAAATATAATATGCACACGTATACCAAATTAACGTCACTACACACGCGCGTGGCGAGATTCCGGAGAGAGGGGATTTTGATGAAAGCTTTACATTCTTTATTGGAAATATGTAAATGAGTAAGTAATATTTCTAAAAAAGAAATGGCCGGAGCAGGGATCGGTTATAAGTGCGCTCTAGGAATATCGCCATGGTTCGAGTGACTTATTATTGCTAGTGTAGAGAAGTAACAAGGAGGAATTTTATGGAAAATATTCGTGCAGAGTATTTATGAACGAAGATTTATTTAACGCGTCGCATATAAATCCATTTTCATGAAAAGAAGAATACCTAATAAGAATATTCTTCCACTCCTGGTTTTAAATAATGTCATACGAGTTTTTTTCACATATCATATAAGTTATTTGAATTTTTAGAATTTGAGATGAATGAGGCTTAACCTTTCCCTAACTGTTCTAAAAACATTCGCGCCTTACGGTGCTGTGTGGTCACTACACATGCTAAAAATGAGAGATTTTTAATTGTAAACGTGTAATATTCATCGGCAATTGCTTCAATTATTTATAGTTGAAGTCAAAAGTGATGATGTTTTAAGTCTAATTGCTAAAAACATGAAAAAAACATTAATTTATACTTTTAATGCGCGCAAAAAAAACGGCCCCAACGAAAGCCAGGAAGTTACTAACGCAGCTAACGGGCGTCTGGGAGAAGTACAAGAAGCTTTGCTGTTCGCGCCTGCGATGAATAAAAGTTGTCTCTCTCGCTCCCTAATATACCCGTATTATCGAGAGTGAGACGTAGAGTGTGCGAGACAATTATATTTAGGATTACTCTTTTACTATGAACACAAAATGCGACACATTGGTAAACTTTCTATTGTATTGGTGATATCTACGATTTTTGATAAAACACTTTTTATGTTCCCAATAAGCATGAATTTTTTTTAACACTTTTACCGATACGTAAATGTATATCGAAGGAATACCGAAAATCTCAACCCATAATTTATTATATTTATAGAGATATTAAAGTTATTAGATGCAATGTGTACTAGCTACAAACACCGAGAAGTACGAGTAATAATACAAAATAAAAAAATATATTCGAAGAACGCATTATTTACATACATAATGGTGTTATAATTCATTAAGAAGTTACCTAAAACTAATACCATGCAATTTCTACAGTAGGAGTGGACAGAGAGGATGGAATGCTTTACATGTTAAATAGACTTCATGAACTCGGCAATAGTTATTCCCACGTATCTGATATACTCGTATTTAGTGTAGGTAGGGTATTGTTCCTATAGAACAAACCTTTTGAACTTTTTCAAAGATGGTGAATGGTAATTATATTTATTCATTCATGCATTTCATAATATTCACAGTTTTTTGTTCATTTTGCCCAGCTGTATGAAACAGTACTTATGATTTTCTTGTTGTATTACTGTAGAATGTTTTATTATTTAAACTTTCTACTGAACATGCTGTATAATTTTTAGATTATTTTTTAAAATATAAATCTTGTATAATTTTTAGGTTTTTTTTTTTATAAATCTTGGGTATAATGAAATTTGTTTAAAAAAAATATTTTTTTAATTAAGCCATATATGTAGTATTATAAATGTTTGTAAAAGGCAGATTTGCCGTTTACGTAAATAAAATTTTAAAAAATTAAAAAATGTTTAGCTTTTATCCATTTTTGACCAGATTTTAAATTTGGATTCCAAGTCTAATAGTAAATATTGACAAAAAACTTCAACTTTCTTTGGAATTACACGGCTTTAAAAACAAACGAAAATTGTTTACGTAGTAAAAATCAAAACCTTGCAATAATAGTATCACATCCGTCTCTACAGTAGAACGCAGCACCTTGCAATCAATAGAGGTAAGGTAAATAATAAGTTATATACAAAAAAAACCTTTTACTTTCCGCACTGTTCAATTATTTTAAAAATTAGGGTTTTAGATATAAAATCGTTATTTAAAACGGATTGTTTACATCAAATCCATAAAGGAATGGAAGTAGGCTGAATGCTGTCGAAATGCGATCTCTCAGGCGAATGTGTGGTAAAACTATGAACGATAGATGCACAAATGTTGCGATCCGTACATTATGTAAGGCTGAGACAAGCATTATCGACAAAATCAAGAAAGGAGCTCTGCGCTGGTTTGGACATGTAGAACGAATGGACAGCGAAAGAACGGCTAAGAATATATACAATGCGAATGTTGATAGATGCAGAAGTAGAGGAAGACCGAGAAAGACATGGCATGACCAAACTCAACAAATACTTAAAGATGGACATGTCAAAAGGCGGAATAATCGGCGCTCGTGCATGAGAAGATGTATGAATGTAGAGGAAGCGAGATCTGTATGCAAAGATAGAGTGTTGTTGCGTTCTATCCTCTCTGCCTACCCTTACGGGGAAACGGCGTGATGGTTTGTTGTTGTTGTTGTAAATCCATAAAGACAACAAAAATAGTAGTGCTTTACGTCACAAAACGTAAGTATGCGACCTAGAACAACTGGTAACATCTTAATTCCAAAATTAAAAACAAACTACAGACTACAGCACATCATTATACTTACAGAGAAATATTTTTCTTCAATGAAATGAACAAATGAAATAAAAATTGCAGTCAGGAATACAACATATTTAAGAAAGAAGCGAAAAGTTATATTTATGTTTTTTTTGGGTAGCACTTATTGAAAACACCGTTAAAATATTTTTTTTGTATTTTATATGTTGTACTTAAAATATTTAATATTAAAAATAAAATAAACAAATTACTGTTAGACATCAGTAATTTCCCCATTATGTACACAATAATTGTTTTTTTCTTTTACGTAATGGGAAACGTTAATGTATATAGTAAATATATGTGTAAAATTATTTAAAAAAAACATATTTAGTAGTAATATTGTGTTCTTATTTTTATCTGAATAAACTAAAAATGAGTTTTGCAAAGGTAAGTAAGTGCTGTATAAATTTCCCGAACAAACGAAGCAAATGAAGCCTGTTCCGATTTGACGAAGTTCCCCTGAGAAATTTGTACTGGGAAACTCGCGCCGGACGTCGCGAGGAGTTACATATAAAGAGGGAATGCATTCAGCGGGGAATGGTGTATAGCGTTCCAGTGTCAAGGTGGGGTGGGTTCTCGGGGAGAGAGAGGGTTGCCGCTAATGGCTAATATAGGACAATCAACCATCCAATATTAGAGCAAAGAGAGGGATCAATGCAACTGGAGTAACAAGTCAGATACTTAGTATGACCGAAGGAATGATATTCCTTTTTTTTTTTTAATACAAACAATTTTAAATATGAAATAATAATAATAATAAGATGAAACTAAGCGAAAACCACGTGAGGGTTATTACATCCCCTGCAGGGCACTGCAGAGTTTGAATGCAATTTTATGAAACTTCTAGATGTAGGTTCTGCAGTTCAAGTAAAATCGATAATCATGTACAAAAATGTGAATATGTATGTGTATGAAAAATTAAAGTATCTTCACCGATTACCAGTAATTAAACATTTTTAGAAAAAAATGTAGGTACGGACATTCTATTTTTCGTACAAAAAACTTAATTTTACTTTGTAGATAAAATTGAAGATAACTGTTAAGTTCTCATCATGAGTTATCTTGAATTAAAATCGAATTTTCAGTACGATATTTGTAAATTTTTTATTTTTTTATTTAAAACATATTGAATTACGTGTTTCCGGCGAGGATACTTCAAATTTTCAGACAAATATATTAACATTATTGTTTTAAAAAAAAAAGTTTTTCGTTCTTAGACGATTGAAAATAACTATGTTAACTTCCCGTTGTAATACTGGCCCTGAGGATATGAGAGCGCTCGCCCCTTTAAACATGAATTCAGCTGATTTATGTAGCGCCATTTTTGTGAAAAATCACCTCAAGGGCGCTTAACAATTGTATACTTAAACTTACATTCTAACTAAGCTTAAGTGACATATTATATTTTCTGATTTAAAATTGAGGGTATGATAAACTAAAGAAGTGAGATTTTAGTTGGGATCTGAACTGACTAGGACTGTCGATGATTTGTAAGTTTGAAGGCAATTGGTTCCAGATAGAGGGGTCGGCAACGGCAAAAGCACGATCTCCGAATCTAGTGTTTGGGGAGGGCCGGATTTCGACAAGTTTTCCTCTGCCTGAATCAAATGCTGATCTTCGAGTAGATCTTGACATGTATTTTCCCTAATACAAAGGTCCGATAGGTATCTTGGAGCCATTTCATGAAGGGATTTGAATACTGTCCAGAGCCACGATTCTATAACTATGTTCCTTAACTTAAGGCGACTATTAAGGATCAAATCCTAAGTTAAAGATGTTTGTAATTCTCGATCAAAAATTTGACAGATGAATTCCTTCCGCGAAGGCCAAAGTCCTTAAAACTTTCCCTAACTTAGGGCGGTCATTTTACCCGACGCTAACGCTAAGGATTTTGTGCAATTTTGTTTTGAACAGAAAAGTATTCTAAATACATAGTTCATTTTGCATATAAACGTAAATAAACATTGTTTGTTACTTTATTCTGTATTTTTGTCATTATTAATTACTATCTACGTAAAATAATTACTATGTTTTATGCTTTTGTCAAACTTTGTATTTCAAATATTATTATTTTTATGTTTTTTAAATATTTTTTATTTCATTTTCAATTACTATAAAAAAGGACCTTGCAATCTTTTACAGAATACTTTCTTTTATTTATTATATGAGCAAAATTCATAGACATTTTTTGTATACCCACGAACAGGCCATGTCTTTGTGAGATTTTTTTGTTTACTATTTTTACTGTTAATATGTAGTTCGTTTCATTGCTGTGTAATTATTCTTCACTTTTTAATACTCTGTTTTAAAAAAAAAACTAAAAAAAAAAAAAAAAATTTTGATAAAAGAACCCATGTAATCAATACCTCATAAAATTGATTTATTGTAGATGTTTACTTTACATCGAGTTTACTTAATGATCGCTTATGTATTTAAATGATTGTTTTCTTACAAATATTTTTTATCAAAGAAATGAACTATAATCTAATAATGTCAACCACTTCGAAGTTTGCATACAATTAAAGGTTTTTGACATACGGCAATGTCATGTTTTTATTAACTATGCATTGTTCTTTTTTTCTAGGATTATAGATAAAAAATATTTATATAATGGCTGCAGGATATTTAGAAGGAAGCAAATTCTCGCAAACACAAGCAAACCCATTATAGAGGCTGTTAAGAGATAGTCAAAACCCTTAAGAGTTGGAGGAACAACAGTTGCAAAATTTATTTAGAATATCTAGGGCCACAACTACTACAAGTTTGACTTTTGAGCGTTTATTTCTTACTTCTATGGCTAAAAAATAAAACACAATAAACGCGGTATTTCCAGTAGCCAAATACAATATTAAGGATTTATCCTTATCACAACTTGTAAGGATCTTTCATTATCAACAGTAGATCGAGAATCATAAATTTTTTAAAGACATCTTTTGCAAGGGATAAAATCCCTACTTAAGGATTCCTTAAAAACGGTAAGGAAAGTTACAGAATCGCGGTCTAGCAAAGCTTGTATTTTATTCTCTCTGGGCTGTTTGATTAGTGCAAAGGTCTATATAAATTGGTTATGTATTTTATGATTATTTTAGTTTGCTTATTATGTTATTGATAATTAGGTTAATTAGATTAATTACGTTTTTATTTTATTATTATGTTAACTTTGTTAAATAACTCATTTAAGGCATGTTTTGCTTATTGTAAAATGTTTCCTTCGGCACGGGACACCCCATGACAGGGAACATTATTCTGTATAAAAAAAATAATACAAACATTGTAAAAGTATAAATAAATAAAATCTCGAAGATGTTGTGAGAATATTTTTTTACTCCCGTAATAAGCCTTGCTGCTGCATTGAAAACAGATTTAGATTCAGACCCTGACAAATATAGCCCGGCACTTTATAGAAAATACACCCGGTTCATTCTTAATACATTAAAAATTATTATACAAATGAGACAGATTAAATAGAAAAAAAAAAACATGTAAAACTAAATGAATACATATTCACATTTGGAAATTACTTTCCTAAGACAAATCCCACTGTCATGAAATACACCGAGATCCGAGGTGATACGATTAATTGGTCAATGTGATTTCAACTTGATTATAAAATCAACTAGAACTACCAAAAATGTATTTAATGTGTTAAAAAATTGAACGAAAGGAAATATTTGGTTACCTTGTGCGGCATTAAAACTAAGTTGAGGTTATCAGGTGTGATGTTTATTTGTTTGTGGGAGCTATGGAAGTCATTTCAGTACTGCCATCGCCGCGCCATATGCAACTGTGGGTATTAATATCCTTAGTATGCAGCACTGTGTGCCATTTGCATGGCGAATATACGAGGGGAAGAATTTATAGCTAAGGGAACATAAAACTTAGTGGAGTGGTGACATTAATAAGCACCTTTTACCTCGATATTCATAGTCGGTATTCGGGGTGAATGTCGCAGGAATTTGTCAACTTTAGATTACAATATTTGAGTTTGTCCAAATGTTCGTAGACAAAAGACTGGATTTCACCCCCTCGGGAGTTATTAAGATTAACAAATTACAACAGAGATGGAGAATACCTTAAATAAGGGAATATGGAAGTCAAGGCATAAAATCAACAAATGGAAGAATTGAAGATATTTGGATGTTCAAACATAGGCAAAATGGCGAATGTTACAGTGTGTAAAGTGGCCACTTAAACCAGCCAATGACAGGTCATTGCCTAGACTTCCATATTCCTTTATTTAAGGTATTCTCCATCCCTGTTGTAATTTGTTAACTTTAGATTATGTTTGGAAATATGTACCGAGGTACCTTTACACGAATTCAAGCAAAATCGAAAAAAAAATTTAACCATCTCAATAGGTTGACAAATTACAACAGGGATGGAGAATACCTTAAGTAAGGAAATATTGAAGTCAAGGCAATAGGTTTTAGAAAAAGCTTTCTATAGAACAGGTGCAGTTTATTTTCATTCTTAATAAATGTTTAAATAAATACATATTGTTGTATGCTCTTCGTGGGACTTAAATTTTGGTAGGGTCACGGTGCGGTGGTGCATATTTTGCTGAAAAATATGTACATTTAAAATGCTGTGTAATGCCGCAGTTAGATTCCATCAGCAAAACTACCAATAGTTCTACTCCGTAGCGTCCACGAGTGGTCTCTTAGGCCCCGCGAGCTCAGGCCTGAGCAATGTGGCCACTGGCATTGACATCAGTGCCATGGCAGATGGGGAGAAGATTAATGGTTAGTGTCCGGTGCCAATAAACGGGACTCCCCCAGCCGAGGGTGAATAAACCCGACAGAAAATTTCACAGAAGAAGGCAACGGGAAACCACTTCGGCCAATAACTATTGAGGGCTTTCTCCCAAGTGGTCGTCAACGTCGGGAGGATCTGACCGTGAAAATGTGATGTGAAGAAAAAGAAGATATGCTTGTCCCTAATTGAGTTTTTCCCAAACTCCTTGGGAATATAATATAACATTATGTATGCGTTTTTTTTAAATCGATTCATTCGCAGTTATATTACTAGTTAACTCTGAAAATGGCTCCTGCAACGGGGGTCAAAATGTCGCGTTGCCATAAATTTATTCCACATGTGTTCACCCCAAATACACCCTTATTGTTCAAAACTTACCATTTTTTAAAGTAGCTAGAGAATAAAGATTTAAGTTTTTTTTTTACTTGATGGAAAGTTAAACAAATGTACAGTATGGAAAAACATAATTTAAACCAGTAAATGGCAGGTTATAAGCCTTGTTAATGCCTATAATAAATACATGTTTTCTGTGTCTGGGCGGATAAAGAATACATTTCTGGGGATGAAAAAGAACCAGAACCCCAGAGGAGTGATTTCGACTCGATGGCTATTCTCGGGCGAAAATTCCGAAAAACGGAAATCGAGTGGAGATAAGCCCAACTAGTTGTAAAGTGGTTGGTGCGTTCGGCTACCATTCTTGAAGCGCTGCAATTGTAGTTCCAATGCAGAGCTCCCATGCACTACTAGGAGCGGGTAGGGATATGATGATGATGATTCAACATGCAGGACGTAGGTACACTTGGTACAAGTGAGATAACCGCGCATAAACTATGTTTGTTCTGAAACAGAGGAGCGTACCTATGCGATTAACGTGTTGGCACGCTTGGTGATACGGGTACACTGCCTGATCGAGATTAATGGAACCCCTAGAAAAGGAAGATAACTAAACATCAAAGAGGGAACGGTGCCCTTGTTCTGTAACTAATTCGTTTCGTAAATTCATCCGAAAAGTATGAGAGGGAACGAGAGCGAAATACGATTTTAATTGCGTTAGAGTGAGATGGATATATGACGAACGAACTTACGAAACGAAATTGTGACAGAATAAACCTGCAGCAATTTAATAAATAAATTTACACACATGTGCGTATTTATATGGTGAAACACTAAACTTATGACTACAAAGTGGCCCTTACTTATAAACCTGGTATAAAGTAACGCCTTGGAATAGTTGTAGAATAAGGATGGGAATACTATTTTTATTCTACCACTATAATGAGGATTGTATTACCATCCATATTCTACCACTATGCCTAGGCGTAACTTTGTACCAAGTTTATAAGTAAGGCCAAGTAAGTTTTTACATTTTCCGACAAGTATCAAACATGTTATTAAAACACGAAGTTAAAAATAATACTGGTTTTGCAATCATTCGATGTGAGAGTATGTATTCTATATTTTCCTTTTTGTCCTTGTCCGGGCAGACGAAGAATACAGTTTTTTCCCTTTATTGAGACCTTCTTAAGACATGATTATATCGACCGAAAACAAGTTACATATTTACAAATTGCATTGAGCATAGAAACAACAATACAGTTCTTGTAAAAATAAAAAAAACAATATTTTGAGTTGAGTAATTAGTCCGTCGCGAGTGTAGAAGTTGGCACGTTCACTTAAGGACCATTTACATGTGGAAAATACAAAAGATATGATCATAATATTGTCTTATCCTGGCTCCGTGAATAGTCTCGACCGCGCAGGACAGAACGCTGGCGCTGAGACAATACGAAAATTCGGCCGCAGTTCACTCGTGAGCGCTGCGAAAATGAATACACGACGGCGTTTATTACGATCAAATTCGCGAAAAATGTTAATAATTTAATACCAAGGTTTATTGGAATTGTTAAAGAACGAATTAAAAAATTAAAACGATTGTTTCCTGCCGCCATTTTCGGAAGAATTTTTTTGGAAGCGACACGCTGGGTACGGGCGATGGTGGGGGTAATCATTAATCCGCGGAAATAGTCTGCCCGTCTATCTCGGTGGCGATATCTCTCTGAACGATGTTTTATCATACATATTGCTGTTTACACGTGGACAGTTGTCGAGTCCTGGGACAAAACAATATTGTATTGTCTACGTGTAAACGGTCTTTAAAGATCAAAGAGGGAACAGTGGCCTTATTCTGTAATTAATTCGTTTCGTAAATTCATTCGTGTTGTATGAGAGGGAACAAGAGCGAAATATGATTTTGATTGCGTGAGAGTAAAATGATACATGACGAACGAACTAACTTACGAAACGAAATTGTGACAGAATAAGCCTGCAGTAAATTAATAAATAAATTTACCTACATATATGTACGTACATGGCGAAATCGATTATATATTCTCCATATTTTTTCCGTGTCCACCCGGACCCAGACGACGAATACAGTTTTTTTCCCTTTATTGGAGCCTTCCTTAGACATTAAAATACCGGCCGAAAACAAGATACATATTTACAAATTGCAATGAACGCAGAAACAACAATACGTAGGTATGTGTATCGTGACGTACGCTTCCCGTTGTTACATATCGATGTACCTACCCAAAACTTGAAGGTGGGGGTCGGTAGTGTATTTTCGTAATCGCTCGAGAGAATTTATCTTCAACTATACCGTCATGGTGAAGGTATGACGTCGTTAGCTTCCCATCATAATCGCGGCCCTGGACTGACACCTGAAGCGTTAAGTATTTTTATAATAGACGGTCGAGACACGCTGAACCATTAGGTGCAAATAGAGGTATGGTGATAATTATTTTCGACAACTAATCATATATTATATATTTTCATAGAAATTTTATCGCCATTGATAAATATATGGAAATATTTATGTACCCAAAATATAAAACTAAATCCATGTAAATGTAAAACGAGTCCTCAGAATAAACTCGTGTTGAGAAACTGCAATATGGGTGTAAAATTCAGTAGGATGGTATTTTGAGTCCAAAGAGTGCCTCCGGGTCCCTGAAAAGGGCGCATCACTCTATGGCAAATTAAATTTGTCCCGTGTTGGAGGGGAGCGCTACAAAGGCCGCTTCCAGCATAATGGAAGACCTACAAACGGACAAGTCAATATAACACTTTTGTACAATGAGACCTGGAAACAGCACGAATTGTCGGGGGTGATACGAGAGACTAAGTGCCGGTTTCGTGAAATGAAAAGAGGAAATGGGATCAGAAAAAGCGGTACCATTGTGAAGGTTCTCAAGGATGCACGTTCGGGTCGGAGGGAAAAACGCGTATTACGTGACCTTTTAAACTAACGTCAAAGGGACTCATAATTTAGAGTAATCAGTCATGTTCCAGAAAATTTCCCTTTGTGTATTATTATCTAGGCATTGTTAAATATTTCTTACAAAAACACACACGGTATGTGGTTAAATATACAAAAAACGTTATAAAACTGTTTAAATGCAAATATTCAACCAGTAATCAGTACGAACATTATATAATAATAAATTCAGAACGCTGAGATTTTTAGTACCTGCTTCCTAACTCTAAGTTATAAAAACTTACTGTTTATACAGAATAATGAGATGTAGTGATATTAAGAAAAAATAATTTCATCGACATCGTTGTTGATTTAACATTGTCAATTATTATATTATTTATTGTTTCGGCATTTACTTTGTGGAAAAATATTATAAATTTATTTAAAATAAAACACTTAGTAATTTTTGTATCGTATGTGGTAAAAAATAACGAAGTAATTTATTTCAAATAAATTGTCAATTATTACCCATATTTTACATATTATTTTGAATCGGGTCGTGGTCCCGAGGTAGTATTGTGGACTCACGGAACAAAGGTCCCAGGTTCAAATCCCACTCTACCATAACTCGATTTCCATTTTTCCAGCACAAGTTATTTACGACTTTTAGGAAATGGTCTGAAAATTGTAATATTTGAGTAAATAATAAGAACTCTAGTATTTCTCTCAAAAAAAAATAATTACATACATTTACAATCAAGTATAATTTATGAATATGAGCGTTTTGAAAACATCAGTATCAGTACCATGAATATTTGAAGCATTCATTTTGTGGTCAAACATTTAGCATTAACATTGGTTAATACAAGTTTGAGTACTACTGTGGTTGAGAAAAAAAACAATTTTAAAATCTTCATTATCTTATGAAATATATTTACACGAAAAAAAGTAGGACAAAAATAATGGTTCTAGGGGCTTATTCTGTAACCAATTCGTTTCGTAAACTCATTCGTATCGTATGAGCGGGAACGAGAGCGAAATACGATTTTAATTGCGTTAGAGTGAAATGGATATATGAGAAACGAACGAAATTATTATTGAATATACGAGCTCTGAATATTATTTGAAAGTAAGCGAAAACGCGTAGATTTGTCCCAGGTTGTCCCAGGTCGTCGGCCTCGTGGTGTAGTGGTCAGCGCCTTTGCCTATCAAGCAAGAGGTCTCTGGTTCGATTCGTGACACGGATGACATGAAACATAAATTTTTAATGTGTTTTTACACAAGAATATTTTTTAGTCGCTGGACTGGTACCTGAAGCGTAAGACTGATCATCTTACCGTCATGTCACAAAAAATATTAAGATACACTGCGATTAGTGAACCAATGCAGTGCCCTATGCATCATTAGGTGCGGAAAGGGAATGAATGATGATTGATGAAGATGTCCTAGGTTTGAAACAACTAATTTTAAGCGTTTTAATAGTATTTTCTCGATCTAGCAATAATAATTTTCAGAGGTAAATTATTTGTTTATTTTTTCTGATTCCCTAAAACTGCCCACTTGTAATATAGCCAAAAAGCTATAAACAACTATTATTAAAAAAAAAATTCCGTTGATCTTTCAATATGCAGAAATCCGACAAATATGTTAATTTAATATAATTGGCGACGGAGTTTAACTTAAAAAAATTAATCCTGTGTATAAAGCCGAGTTCTTACTTTGACCACCACCTGCCAAGATCCGAAAACTTAAATAACAACCTAAGCCTCGAGAGATTATCCCGCAGGAGCTGTAAGGTAAGGTAAGGGATGTTTTGCGCGATTTAAGGCGACGCGTCGCGACGCCGACGCCATTTTAGGTCTAAGGAGGAAAAAATCACCCTTTAGAGATTAGAAAAGCACAAAATGAAATTGTAAAGAATATCAAGATTCATAATCTTATTTTACAAACACGCGACGGTTATTAATGTGTTGATAGAGAAAAACATATAAGAATTTGAAAAAAACATTGAAATATTTGCGCTCTTATGATTTACCGAAATATTTCATTTGGAGGGCCTTTTTCAACGAGTTGTAAATAACTCACTATGAGAAAATAGGAGTCAAGTTGGGGGTAGAGTGGGATTCGAACCGCGGACCTTTGAGCCGTGAGTCCTGAGACACTAGCCACTGGACGAAAGCCTGATTCATGGTTATATAGCATGAATAAACTGTACGAAGATAATAAAGAAAAATATTATTTATATAAAAAAACATTTTTTTGGGATTTCTTATAATCGTCTGATGATCTCGAATTGACATCTTATTACTAAACCAGGGCCTCGAATACAATGGGAAGTTAAGAAAGTTATCTTTGACTGTCTATAAAGAAAAACCGATATATGTGTACGAAAATGAGTATATTTGCATAAAAATTTAAAGTATCTTTGTCGGTTACCTATAATTGAACAAATTTAGAAGAAAAAATTGTATGCATATTCTGCTTTTCATACGGAAAACTAAATTTTACTTTGTAGATAAATTGAAGATAAATGTTAACTTCTCATTGTAATCGGGGCCCTGGCTTCCTATAGAGCAAACGATGGAAATATTTTCCTTGGTAAATTAAAAGCGTCGTAAGACAAAAAACTTTTAATCAATTTCGTAGGAGGCATTTTAGATTATATTCTCTGAGTATCCTTTCAGGCAGCGATAGTAGATATTTATGTATTCAAACGTATGAGAAGAGGAAACTGAACGAGGATAAAAATAGAAGTAATTTTTAACTAAGCTCGCGAAGAAGCAATTTGTTACCGAAGTCTTGTTCTTAAAATTAAAATTTTGGGGAAAAAATTGTGTTTATCGAGATTGGAAGACGCCTTATTTTCAAACACTTAAGGAAATCATTTTCTTTAAAAGAATAACACTAATAAATCCACTTAAGCACGATTTATCATTAAATAACTCTATTTGTTTTACATACCTCCCTAATACAATTATTAATTATATCGCATAACACTATATCAAGCGGTTTATAGAAATTTTAAAGGGTCCTCCCACTTTTTTGATATAGCATATAAATATTTATATATATGATATAGCATATAAAATTTAAACTTTATCTAACTAAGATAGGTATGTTTTAATCATCGAGAATTGCCACTGCCACTACGCCTACGGTAGCATGATTTACCATCTACCATTTCAACCGATACTTTAGTGCGATAAAAAGGTAAAAACATATTCTGGAGCAGATATGGAATCAGACGATAATCCTGTTGTTGCTCAAATACGTTAAGGAATTCACTATCTAGAACTCTAAATAATGACAGCAGAAATATTAATTTAAACACCAGCAATATAGATAAAACTCGTAACAAAGTTTTTAAAAAGTCATTGTCGATACAGCAACGAACGATTTGGGGTATAAAAAGAGAGAAAAATGACAAGACTGGATGACAGATCACATACTATGCCTGATGAGAGAAAGAGCAGAAAATAAACAGGATCGCGCCAGATATCGTGACATACAAATGCTAATTAAATCAGAAATAAAGAAAGCCAAAAAACGCTGGCTGAATATGAAATGTGAAAAAATAAAATTATTGGAGAATAGACACGATTGTTTTAATTTGCATAAGCGAATAAAGGAAATGGCGGCAACCACGAGACAACCGATGACGACAAAACTTGTAGATGCACGGAATAACTTAATTACTGACAAAACATACATGGAAAACCTTTTTTATGATAATAGATCTATAATTAATATCCCTGAGGAACAAAGCAGTCCAAGGAAAAATTACAAAAGGTAATTTCACAAGTAAAACATGGCAAAGCAACAGGTCCGAACCTAATAGAGGGAACTATTTTAAAACACTTGGATTCAAGCGACGTTGATCTTTTGCTTTTTTTAAAACAAAATATATGACACAGGACAGATGCCAACAGAATGGTTAACATCAGAATTCATTACACTGACTAAAAAACCAAATAATTAAGTCGTGTAACGATTACAGATTGATTAGTTTAACGAGTCACGCTCTTAAGATATTTTTACGAATCTTGCACAACAGGCTTTGGAGAAAGATTGATATGCATACAAGCGAGACGCAATTTAGTTTTCGCAATGATTTTGGCACAAGGGAGGCCCCTTTTTTAAATTTAAATGCTGACTCAAAAATGTCTTGACCAACAAAGATATGTCTTTATGTGTTTTATCGACTGTGAGAAAGCATTCGATAGCGTAAGACACGATAAGTTGTTAGACCATCTTAGCAAAATTGGGTTGGATGGGAAAGATATAAGGATTATCTATAACCCCTATTGGAATCAAACTGTACACGTCCGTATTAATTACATTGAAATTGATAACATACATATCCTGAAAGGTATAAGGCAAGGTTGCATACTTTCGCCAATACTTTTTGACTTGTACTCCTAATTTGTATTTAGAGAGGCCTTGCAAGATGTTGGCAAAGGAATTAAAATAAATGGTAAAGAAATCAATGATAAACGATACGCTGATGATACCGCCATTATGGCTGATCTGCTCATCTACAGCAACTTACTACTTCAACAAGGTAAATAATGCAGGTAAGGAATTCGAACTCCAAATGAACGCTCTAAAAACCAAAGCTATGGTGGCCAGCAAACGGAGAGCCATTAACATCCATCTCATTATAGATGGTAGCGGGATAGTACAGGTTAATCGTCTTAAATATTTAGGATGTTGGCAAAGTGAAATCCGGATTCTGTAATAAAGACCAGAATTGAAATCGCGAGATTAACCTTATATAAAATGCAGAAACTCTTGTACAACCGAGATCTGAGACTAAGCACAAGACGGAGAGCAATAAAAGCTTATGTATTGCCACTGTTGCTTTATGGAGTGAAGGGTTGAATTCTTAAAGTTTCAACGATTAACAAAATTGAGGCATTCAAACTTTGGTTGGGCAGAAGAATACTTCTAATCTCATGGACTGATCGTGTTTCCAAGAAAGCGGTTTTAAGCACTATGAACAAATAGAGGGAGTTACTGACCACTGCCGAAAGAAGAAAAGCCTCGTATTTTGGTCACATGTTCCGCAATGAGAAGTATGCCCTTCTCCAACTTATTGTGGAAGGAAAGACAGAGGGCAGGCGGGGTATGGGACGGAAAAGAGCATCATGACTCAGAAATCTCCGACAGTGGTTCGGTGTGCCGGATGCAGCAACGGTGATTAGACTGGCCTAGGATCATGATGAATTCAGAATGATGGTCGCCAACCTCCGGTATGAGCGGCAAAAGAAGAAGATCCATTTCGAAATCGAAGAAGACGGGGAAAGACATGGCATGACCAAACCTAACAAATACTTGAAGATGGACATGTCAAAAGTCGGAATAATCAGAGCGTCTTAGAGAAGAAACGGATATCTTCTCGATATCCGGCCTTTCCTGCCTAATTTTACAATCCGACCGCATACCAGATAGTTGCTCAATATCCAGCGGATACCTAATATTCAACAATGTTTGAGTATGTCCAAATGCTTGCAGACTGGCTGGATTTCCTCCCTAAGGAGTTATTCATGTTTAATTTCCTTCTCAAAAATGTTTTCCCTCTCTGTTGAAATAAATTTACCTAATATTCATTTGACTGAGAAAATTTTATGAAATCAACCCCACTAAAATTTGATTTAATGATCTCGACCGTGTTTGTGAAAAACGAAGTAACACACATTATTTTTAAAAAAACATATTTCATTTACAAAAACGTTCGTAAGTGTTCAGTATACACTCTAGAAAAAGAATTCAACTCGCAAATAAAAAATGTTTACCAAAAATATTTTATTTATTCAAAATATATTTGTTTGAAAAAATAAAGCACAAGGGGTGAACTTCCTAAAACCATTATAATTATTTGATTAATAAACATAAAAACCACTGATATGCAACTCATTAATCGATAATAAATCATTAAAAATATTAAGAAAATATTTTAACCGCTTTTTATTTTATGGACATTATTTTTTTTGTTTTTAACCATGAGAGAAATTCAGCATGAGAAAAATGTGAAACCGGGGTTATTTATTGTTTTATTAGACAGTGAGCCGGATATCCTAGGCTACATATTCGGCTCTCCGGCTTAGGGGCTTGACGGACGTCCGGTATCCCACCAAACCACTATCTGTTACATCATCAACGCGCGTGCACGAGAAGATGTATGAATGTAGAGGAAGAGAGATATGTATGCTTAAACAGAGTGATATAATTAACATGGCTTTCTATCCTTTCTGCTTGCGTGATGGTTTGTTGTTGTTGTTGCTATTAAACATTTTAGTAAAATATAAAATCTGAACAAATAATAATATACTATTAGAAGCCAGATTCAAAAGCTGATATTAAAGGAAGTATTAAATTAATCCACAAGGCGACAGATTTTCTCTTAATACGTGTTGCGGTCTTGTATCGGGCGAATATACGGGTACAGTATAATGGCAACATAGTACAGAGTGTACGATAGAGTACAGTTTAGGAGTTTAGGGGATGAAAGGCAGAAATGATACACGGGGGATGAAACCACACGATGGCGACATTACTGATAAAAGGAAGAGGTGTCTCTGTAGCGGTTATCGCGTGGCTTCCATACGCCCGATTTGTTATATTGCCGAATGGCGAATGCCAGCATGATTTACGGCTCCAGTCCCGTTCTGTTCAGTGTTCAGTCTATATCGGGAGCAACTTCTATCTGCCGAAATTTTAAGCTTTCAAAATGTACAAAATAAAGAATTAGAAAAACACGTTTAGAACGGGATATACCTTCATATACAAGCCTATTTGGGCAGTCGTCAAAGTGTACAAAAAATATGTTTCATATTTTGTAATCTATATAATAAAAAGTGTTAAAAAATCTTACGAAATAATGTTTTATCAGATAAATTGTATTGAACAGAAATAAACATAACTATAGAATGCGGAGAAGGATTTTTTTTATTGAGATTGTATGATGAGATGCCTGAAAGTATGGAGAATGAAATAAAACTTTAAGGCCGTTTACATGTATACAATACAATATTGTTTTGTTCCAGGACTAGACCATTGTCTACGTGTAAACAGCAATTTGTAGGACAAAATATTGTCCCAAAACATAGCCATCGAGATAGACGGGCAGGCTTTCTCCGCGGAACAATGATTACCCCTGCCACCGCGCGCGGCCGCCAGCGCCCACATTGTCCTCGTGTGAAGAGCGAATACGTACGGACAGGACCTTGTGACAATAGCGATTTTCTTGACGTGAGCGTGTCGCTTCCAAAAAATTTTCAGTCGAAAATGGCGGCAGAAAAAAAGCATTTTTTTAAATGAATTTCGTTCTTTAAAAATTCCAATTAAAATAAAATTAAACATATTTTTTGTGAATTTGCTTGTAACGAACTCCGCCGTGTATTCACTATCGCAGCGCTCACGTGTAAACAGCGGACGAATTTTCGTATTGTCTCATAGTTCTGTACTGCGCGGTCGAGGCTGTTCACGGAGCTGGGACAAGACAATATTGTAATATCTATTATTTATTTTATTTTCTTTTATTCAGGAAGCATACAGTACGGTTACATTGTTTTATATTTTACACAGTTAGACTTAACTCTAATGGACCAGTGAAGTTTCCATATTATGAAATAATTATATATAAGGGTATCAATGAAAGTACAAAAAAGAGCAGGATTTTTGTATTGTTCACATGTAAACGGCCCTTCATTGATTTAAAAACAAGTGGGGACGAGGGTTCTAAAACGCCATAATCATCATTATACCACTGCCCACACTCGGTGGTATATAGAGCACTACATTGGTTCATTGTTTCTCAATAAAGATAAATTTTCCATAAGTACGTAACCTTAAATTTTAAACTATTTTTTAAACGACGCAACAATTGAAAGAGTTGATTCTATTAAAGATCTTGGCGCAATTTTTAATGATAAACTTACATTTATCAAACATATTGACAAGATCTCAAATGAGGCGCTAAGTATGTTGGTTACTTGCACGGTTGCTAGCTCATTTAAAAATATCCCACCAATCAAGTCACTTTATTGCTCCCTGGTTAAAAGTCGTTTAGAATATATTTCTTCAGTCTGGTCGCTGGTCGCCCCATTATCGTGTACATTCTGATTCACTCGAGCGCGTCCAGAAGAAATTTTTAAAATTCATTGATTTTAAACTACATATTCGAGTTGCTTTATTTACATATACAGTCAATTGTTATCTTTATCAAATCTTTTAAAACTTTCCGATAAAGAATTCTCATCAGACCCAATATTACTTTGTAATGTATTTCATTTATCTACTGTCCAGATTTGCTGGAGTTGGCGTGTTTCCGTGTTCCTGGTCTACATACCCGCCACAGAAGAAGAATAAAAAATAAATATTAATTAAATTCATACCCGCAGAGAAGAAGAATAATAAAAAAAAAAATTAAATAAAATAAGAATTAAAAAAAAATACCAAATCAAAGAATGGTTATTATGGAAGTTGACGGAAATACCAACAATAAGATTATGCAAAAAGAAAAACTGATAGGTTGGAATAGGTGCCCTCCCTGTATATCCGCATCTATTCATACTGCGATGCTTTGTCGGAGTGGAGTGTACATCTATCATCTGTTACTTATTTATTTATTAACGCCCAAGGGGCTTTTACATATAGATAGGGTTATAAACAATTAATAAATATAAAAACACAATTAAAAAATATTAAAATATCCGTAAAAAAATATTGAAAATACTAGAAACTCAATGATTATTTAAAAAAAAAAGAATAATTGGCTCTTGAAATTTGATAAAGTTATAGCAAAAACATCTATTTTTTGGTCATCAGTGTATTTGTTCCCGAGAGATCGAATAGGGATATCTAATTTTTTTTACATTTTTCAAGTAATAAAGGTCTATGAAATACTGTCCAGCAAAAAAATATTTTTTTTGCTAATTATTAGTAGCATAAAAAATACTTTTAAATTTGTAATTTTGAATTCCCGCAAAGACGGTGATTCCATTGGCCACACCCCAAATACGTCACGATTCATGTTTGTTTGTTCCTTGCCATTGAAATTTGTGAATCTTGACGTTACAACAACCAAGGCCAAACACGTCGCGTTTTTCTACGAACGTATTTTTATTGAATTTATTTTTTACATTTATGTATTAAAACCTCCACAATATCCATATTGATTTTGAAAATACAATTAATTATTCTAAATCCATTTCATGTATTTTTATTGGTATTCGTAGTATGTGATATTTCCCTATTCTCGGTAACAGAGAATTAATGTGCGAATTTGACTAAGATACATTACTATATTTAAAGTCAATATTTTACCCTATTGGCATATTAGACACATTGAAATAGATACATTTGACCAAATCAGGAACATCAAAAAGATTATTACTATTTTTATCAAAATAAAATTGATAGTAATTACTATTTTTTTTTATTAGTAATTAACTATTTTTACTATTTTATAATTAACTATTTTTATATTTTTTTAAATATATATAATAAATTTATATTTTCTCGCGGTAAATGCAATTTAAAATTGATGACCCAGAGAAATTTACGCTGGATTTTTTCAATTTTATTACTATGGGTAGCATAGAGAGGTGACCAAATTGAATAATCGTATTTTAATTTACTCCTAACTAATGAACAGTATTATTTTTTGATTGATAATATTGATTTAAAATCTTTTGTTGACCTCAATACAAATCCAAGCATTTGCATACCCTTCTTTGATGTACTCGTATTATCAATATGACTACTAAAAGTGTTTCATCAAATATGATACCGAGGTCTTTAATTTCTTTTACAGAAGCAAAGGTAACACTGTCGAGTGAATAAGGTAAAGTATGAGTCTTTTTTGAACGATTTAATCTAATTATTTGACACATACGAACATTACCGAAAAGGTATTTTTTTACACCGAAGAGAGAAACGATCTATATTTTTTTGATAAACAACGCTATCTGCTACATTGTGGATCTTTTTAAATATCTTTAGCTCATCGGCAAACATAAGAATATCGACATTTTCAAAAATATTGACGCTATCATTTATGAACAAAATCGGATCCAAGTGTGATCCCTGAGGAACACCACTTGTTGCAGTGAATTTGTAAGAGAAAATAGCTTAAAATTATACACAGAGTGACCGATAAGTCAAAAAACTTTTTATCCAGTCCTATAGCGAGCCCTTAATACCCATATGTTCAATTTAAGCAAAAGTAGTGGATGACAGACCTTATCAAATGCTTTGCTAAAACCTGTGTAGATGGAGTCCACCCGCACATTATCATCCAAAGACTCAAAAATTAAGTGTTCATAAAAGGCCAAGTTTGTTAGTATTGGCCTATAGTTTTTAATACATATTTTTTAACCCTTTTTGTAGAGTGGCACCAAATGACTAGATTTCCACTCATCGTGAAGGTAAGGTAAGGGAAATCCAGCCTATCAAACAAGTATATCATAATTACACATTATGAGTTACATTAAATATCTAAAACTTTTAGTACAAAACAATGTCGTATACGGACTAAAAAAATGAAACAAAAAAGTATTTATTACTAACAAAGGCAGTTATGAGTTGAATATTTTTATCTAATTGGTCAATTGTTTTTTTTAGAGAAATATTTGCATTCTTATTATTTCTCTAATTACGAATATTTTAATTTTTTGGGCCATTTTCAATAAATTGTAGATAACTCACTTAAAAAAAAAAAAACGGGAATTACGTTCAGGTAGAGTATGGTTCGAACCTAGGACCTCTGAACCGTTGTTCCGCGGCACTAGCCATGGGACCACAGACCATTTCATTCGGCAAAACACGTTCAAAGAACTTTAAAACGAAAAATAAACTCAAATTTAAAACGAAAGGTCAGCTGCTCGTATTTCCGTTTGAAACATAGATTCAGTGATTTTTCTATCAACCGTCTTTCCAATTTCTTCAGCGTTATAGAATCTTATTGGATGTATCTACTATTTACGTGATCATATAGAAGAAAATACATAAAGATGTTCTCGCTAGATATTCGATTTAGTACTATCTTTTTGCCGGTGACGAGAAGTACAAAAGATGAAACGGAAGGGGCGAAAATTCTTTGAAAACATTTCTAAAGCATTCTTACCTTCTTCTACGTTATTTTTTCCCCAAATATTCTAGTTGGATAGTCGATATAATTTAGACCAAAGTAGAAACATAATATTGTATAAGTGATACACCACACACATTCTAATAATGTAAAGATTTTAGGGTGAACCAGATTACCAAGTTAATTTTTGTTAAAGTAAAAAAGAATACTTTTATAACGTCTTAGTTGATTTTCTGTAACAAAATTTATATCAATGTCGCATTTTTGTGCTGCAGATAAAAATAAATGCTGTAAATAATTTGATATCAGTTTAAAATCTAAAAGAATAAGAGCACAAACAGGAGATGTAAAGGAAGAATAAATGGAGCCATGTCTCGGCTTGTCTCTGGGCTGACGTTAGATTACATTCCACAGTAGTTACCTACATTACTATTCTATTATACTAATGTTTAAGGTGGCTGGTTTTGGTACATACATTTACTGAAAGAACGAGGTGCACCTTCGCTAAAATGAATAAAGATTGAATAAAAAATTTCACGACTAAAATAATAACATAAAAAAAAAAAACGAAAATTAATTAGAATCATGTAAAAAGATTGATTATGTTAACGGACCTAATAATTTCTCATCCATAACTACGTAGGTACTTAAAAAATATGAAGAACTTTCTCAGTCTAACAAGATAAATTTACGAAATAATGATTTGTACCTAAACCCCAACCGACGTCCTTTTGCGTAATAAGGTGGCGCATCGTGGTGATTTTATTACAACTCTAGGGGTTTTGAAATAAATTTGAAACTTTTATTCACTGACGGATATTACTTTATTTAAATTTCTTTTGATTTATGATTCATTATGCCTAATTAGTTTGAGAATGATCCGAGATTTAAAAGAACGCTCGCTAGTAAATTATCACAATTATTTTTTTTTCGTCGTCTACACAAATACAAAAGTCTCTTTCTATAGGTAAAACACACCGAAAACATACAATTACAAAGTAAAACAATGTAATAACCTTAGAGTAATAACACGCAACTGGCTAATAGAGTCACGAGTAGAGATCGGACTAAATCATTATATGATTATCAACCACGAAGTTAGATACATTTTGCAGTAATACAACGGGGCGTATGTACTCGGGTTGAGAATTGCAAGCGCAAACCGAAACCATCCGTTGCACGTTTGTTGTTAAACTAAAAACCAAACCAAAAATTTGTCACGCTTTTGTCTTATGCAATAGAGCTTAAGGGCTTCTCTAGCGAATAGCTTCGAGGTAATATTTATTTATACTTTTACATTGTTTGTATTCTTTTTTTTATACATAATAATTTTCCTCGCTGGGGTGTCCCGTGCCGAGGGAAACATTTTACAAAATGTGAAACATGTCTAAGATAAGCTATTTAACAAAGTTAACACAATAATAACAGCTTGCCCACCACATACCGCATACCGCACACCGCATCTGAGGACAAGTCTCCATGGCGGTGCCCACATACACGGAAAATTTGCTCGTTGTCAAACGAGAAAAGCTGCCCGAAGGAGCTCTCTGAATTCTGGTAGCCTTAGCATCTTTGTGCGGAAAGAAAGTAATCCAGAAGTACATAATATGTACTTTATTGGATTGAGAAGAGAGGGAAGTGAATTCTTCACTGACTGGGATTAAATTGATTGGACACGATCGATTCGCCGAAATGATTACAAAACTTTTTAAAAGCCTTAAAGTTCTTTTTGGAAGTCACCTAATAATAACAATAAAAAAAAACTTTTGAAAAAAATACAAATTGATCCAATTAACCTTGTCAATTATGTTTATTTAAACAGACGCTGAAAAAAGAAATACACGTATTAACTAAATGATTAGGTATAACTGTGCGACGAGTGTGTTTAATATGTATTTTTAAACATGTCAATACTTGCAAAGCAACATATCAATTCCAACAAGATTTTTTTTTTGAGCAAAGGGAGTTGCATTGTAACTTCGAACCTGGAATTTAATGCGTGGTAGCCATAAGTGCTAACCACTATATCGCGGGGGAAATTACATATGACACGAAGCTGCTTCTGATGATAAAACTTCATATTTAAAAATGAACCATTTCCTAGATACGTTGGTAGACGAAAAATAAGACGAGGCGAAAAAAACAAGGCATTTCCATGTAGGAAATCTTTAAGAAACGCGAGGGTAACAATGGAGCGTAGAGAGAAAGCACGAAGCGCATCTGTCGAGATTAAAGTGCAAGGGTTGGGAAGTGCGGGGGGTGGGGGGGAGGGGCTGTATTGCAAGGCGAAAGTGCACGCCAACTGACAGGGGCTCCACATCACCGCTTCTCAGCATCAGAACATACTGTAATTTGGCGAACAGAACGGAGTTGTGAGTGCGAAAGGCCGTTGGGCGACCTTTTGAGGAACAAACAAGGAACGTGACGAGCTGAGCAGAATGGGGCACGGGACAGTCAGGTGGGTATAGATAGAAGACAAACAGACATGGAATAATAACACTTTTGTCAGAGCTATTTATTGTAAGATGATAAATTCATGGTAAATTTAGTAGATTAACATGATTATCATCATGACAGTACCCGCGCACCACATGGTGCAAAGGGCAAAGCATCAGTATCAACCAATACCAACCGCAGCGTATCTCGATCATTTCATGTTAAATACAAACAAACAAACAAAATAACAAACCATCACGCCGTTTCCTCGTAAGGGTAGGCAGAGAGGATAGAACGCCACGACACTCTTCTATCTTTCCATGTAGATCTCGCTTCCTCTAAATTCATACATCTTCTCATGCACGCGCGTGTCCATCTTCAAGTATTTGTTGGAGTTGGTCATGCCATGTCTTTCTCGGTCTTCCTCTATTTCTGCATCCATCAACATTCGCTCTACATTTTCGAACCAACGCGGAGCTTCTTTCTTGATTTTGTCAATACTGCTTATCTCAGCCTTACATAATGTACTGATTTGTGCATCTATCGTACATAGTTTTACCACACATTCGCCTGAGAGATCGCACTTCGACAGTATTCCGCCTACTTTCATCCCTGTTTTACATCAGGGTCGTGACCAGGACTCCATTGTGAACTGCTAATTTTGCCTCTTGCGACAAACATTTATTTGCCACGGTTGATTTAAGTGCACAGTTCACTATGTTCTCGGCACTCACCCTCCTTTCAATATCTTTCTCAGTCATTCCACCCCTAGTAAACATACTTTCTCAGATACACAAGTTTTAGTATAACCCCATTCACAGTGATTTCACATTTAGTCATACTTTCATTTCTTTCAAAAACCATCACATTCGATTTACCGACATTCATTAGCAAATCGTTTCCCTTGCAGACATCGTAGACCTTTGTTACCAAGAATTGACCAAGAAATGTTAAATGAAGGTAAAATAATAAGTTTTTCAGAGCTCCAAATACAATCGTAAGCTAACAGAGTTATAACCAATATTG
This sequence comes from Micrasema longulum, assembly GCF_059751315.1. Lineage (NCBI taxonomy): Eukaryota > Metazoa > Arthropoda > Insecta > Trichoptera > Brachycentridae > Micrasema > Micrasema longulum. The sequence continues at coordinate 1,261,570 of NW_028278041.1, forward strand.
TCTGTAAAATTAATTTTTTTTTTTTACGAAAATGAATTCGCAAGAACATTTGAAATCTACGCTAGTAACCTGTAATTGAAGATGTTTTAAAAAAAAAGACATGAACATTTTCTTTTTTTACATAAAAAAATCGTTTTACTTGACAATTAAAGATTAAACTTGTTACTTTAAATTGCTTTTACGGGCGGGCCCAGCCCCAGGACAAAAGTAGTGTTCACACGAAGACAATAGAATTGACGTAGAAAAGTGAACAATACTGTCCTGTCAGCATCGGACCTTGTCTTCGTGTAAATATATTAAAGGGCAAAACAATGGACCGATACATTGTCCCAGAGATAGACGGGCAGGCAGACCACCGAGCGCGGCCGCATTGTCCTCATGTAAACATGCGCAGATAATACAGTAGGACAATATCCTCCTGGTCAGCGCGTGCGCGTCGATTCCGGGCATTTTTAGTTATTTAAAAAAAAAAAATTAGTTCGTCTTCCAACCATTACAATACATCTCGATATACCATAAAAGATTTTTGGTTTGATACAAACAATTACTGTCCCATCGTCCTGTACTGCGCGGTCCAGACTGTTCACGGAGCTGGGTGTTGTTTTCGTGAGGACGCTCCTTAAAATATGGCTAATATAAACACGATTTTTAATAAATATTTTACATCGATCCTACCGGGGTCAAACCCGAGACCGCATGCATGGTAGGCAAACGCTCTAACTACTAGGAGGATATTAATAAACACACCTCAAAGGTTCGCCGATTGCAGTGTTTCTATCGAATTTAAAAAAAAAACAATACAGTTCGTATATTTCAGTGAGTGCTGGTTTAATGACATACCGCTGTGCGAATCGGGGCTGCCGATATCCGCTGATCGTGGATTGAAAAATGGCGACAGTCTCGCGTAATATTGATATGTTTCACGAGCATGTATTGGAAAATTTTGCCGTTCAGTTCGGTGTTCATGTGTCCGCGCGCCTCGCTTTGAAAGATTTATGCGAAGTGAGAAATAATGTAGGTCTGTTTTGTCTATAAGCCTGCGAATATGTACGTTAGCACTGGTTCAATATTACTGATGGTGATTTGCATACCGTTCGACAGTTACAAAAGAAGGGGATGCCGTCACTGGATTGAGGCTAAAAGCATTTAGAAACAACGCCGTAGTGACATAAAATCAATTTTTCAACGAAATTTAAAGTAACATTCGAGGATTAATAATTTGAGTTAGCGAGTAATTAAATTCGTTCCTACTACACTCATAGGAATTTAGGAAATTCATTTAAAAAAACAAGGGGATTCAATATACGAGGCGATAGTAATATTTTCTTAGCAAAAGTGGTTAAATGCGGGATTAAGTTTTTTAAATAAAAGCATTGTTGTTTTTAACAAGAAACTTTCAAGTCTTCTAGACCAAATTAATCTTAGGTATAGAACGGAAAAACATATATGTAAATCATAAAAGGTCAGAAAAGCGTATCGTTTACGAGTATTTACTACTCTACTTAGCAATAGAAAAATTAAATTTAAATATTACAAAAGAGATGGAGAACATTTTTAATAAGGAAATACGGGGTTATTTCGAGACATCAGTCCTGTAAATGCCTATTATAGACTTCCATATTTCCTTCTCTAAAATATTTTCCATCTCTGTTTTAATATTTCAATCTTAATAATTCCCCAGAGGGTGAAATCCAGTCTTTGCCTACAAACGTCTGGAGAAACTCAAAATATTGTTAAGAAAAATCAAAGTTATAAAAATACGTACCTATAGACGGAGTCTACGTTCAAGCCACACGGAAGGAATGCGGTAATGTGTTTTGACGCTGCCCGGTTAAGTTTAGATAAAAATCGGCGCTTCGCCAACTAGCTAAATTGTATCTAAACTCAGCGGGACAGCGTCAAAACACACTACCGCATACTTTCCGTGCGACTTGAACTTAGACCTCGACTTTCCCTAAGTAGTTTTTAAACCCATTTTTCGGATTAATGATTTAAATCATAATTGTTTTATTGTATAAAATGAATAGGTATACAATACAAAAATGTAAAATTTATAATAGCGTAGATCTTACTTAATCGAGATAATTTTCTCTAGAAAAATGAGTATATTTTGAATGCGTATTCGGTTAATTTGCATAAATTCGACTGGTAGGAAAAGGAAATATTTTATTTTTTAAAAACGTGTAACTAAAATTAAAAGCCTCCCCAAGTAATCGGAAAATTTTAAATAAACATTAATGAATGAGACCCCCTGTAGGGAGGTAACAGCGAGAGGGTTGGACAACAAACTGTGCATAATTGTCTTTTTCTGTATAATAGATGGCACTTACGGAAGAGAATTAATATGCCTAAGTGTCACATTATTTATTTCATACCGGTAAATTTAAAAGGGGCACCGGCAATTCGTTGCACACGGTATCATAAATAAACTGAATGTGAGGTGAAAAAAAGTAAAAATACATTTTTTGCAAACGAAAATACAGACCAGTCACAGAATACAAATAAGTTACAGTTATTTATTTATATGTAGATTCTGCTACTAGAACTAAAGAAGAAAGTAATGTGATGCTTGTAAATACTAATATTATTTTTTAATGTTTATGCTTATGGGTTCTTTGTTCGATACAACGGCTCTGTAGCTGCAAGAAGTGTTGGGGTGTTTATTACCCTTGATGTGATTTTCACAAAAATGGCGCTATAAAAAATATCCAGAATAATTAGTGCCACATTGTGGCATTTTGTTAGTAAAAACTAATAAAAACACATATTTAGTGATGTGAACAAAAAATACAAATGTGTAATCATGATTACTTAAATTAAAATTGTTGAAACAACAACAGAGAAAATAATAATAAAATGACTTCATTTAATTGATTATTTTATGAATCCAATACATTTGTATGTTCATTTTATGTGTAACTAAAGTGATTTACATATTTTAATTTAAATAATTAATTATTAAGGAAGTAAAGTTTAATTCCATATACCTATCCCAAAAATTAAAAAGAAAAAAACAACGCCAAAATCTAAATCTCAATAGTGGAAAAATATTTATTATATTTACATAAGAGTGAAATATTTCAACGATATTCCTATATAGCTTTATATCCTAGGAAAACGGTGTTAAAGAATGTTATCAAAACCGTTTTCCTAAGAAACCACTCTCTGGTCACCGTTACGACGGCTGTCCACCGCATCACCGTTCACTACGGCCGTTAAGGTACGGGCACCGCTGTCCTAGGAAACCCTAGCTTAAGCCAGCCTCATTTTCGAAAACATATGATTACCATAAAAATGCATTAAGAAAACTAGAACCCGTAAGGACTTGAACCCCCGACCCAGTTAATAGAAAGCAACGACTCATTCGAACGGCTATTTCATGTTCTAACCGAATCGTCCAAAAAGTAATTTATAAAAATGTATAATTCATTAGCGTACCGGTGCATCCTTGTTTAAGTCTGACTATTATAACTTGTCTTGAAATAAAACACTATTTCTTAGAGAATAAGATAAAAACTAAATTATTCATTACCGAGTACGATAGTTCACTATACAAATCATAAATTACGTTTTTAGAATCATTGTTTCATAGATTTTTATATCACATCGATATTCACGAAACGACATAAGTTATACATTTTATAATTCTTTATATATGTTATATTTATTCTTAACACTTTACACTTGGAACGTTTTTATCATAACTCAAACATAATTTTTAAAGTTTAAATGAATACTAAAGAATAACCTATAATTAAACTATCACCAGTCTGCACAAAAATATTTTATAAATCATGTATATTTTATTTTTGTTTAGCGGTTCTTTGTTTTTTAAAACCCACTCAAGGATTTGTATTAATACGCTAATATTATGGAATAAAATATCAATTCGTTCGAAAATTAAAAATTATTTATTTTACAACAAAAAACAAATTTCACAAAACCACCGAAACTTATCAAGTACCTATTATTGTCACTTCCGTGTTGCGACAAACAAAATATATTCGTTATCTCTTTCTCACACATAACGAGTGCGTATAATGTCAAATAGATTTATTTCAAAGAATAATAGCCCCTATGAAGAAGTGTTGAAAGTTTAAATTGCAATAAGGAAAGCTGCAAAATTTTACTGTAATCACAAGTGTAATTTTTCGAACATGATTCTAAAATTTTGGGTTTCGAGACGTATTAAAATTTATGCTATTTGCTCAGCAGAGTAATCTCGTGCAATCCAGTAGTAATAACTTTGGCCGATAGAGTCGCAACTGGCTCAAGCCAAAAAGCTCGCTCAAATTTACTAACACAAGAAATGCATTTTTTTTTTGTGATGTGTTTTTTCTTATAATAATGTAACATAAAATATTACTTTTTTTTTTTTTTTTTTTTATACGCCTCCACTCGTTTGCAAATATTACTTCCGATGTCAAAAAAATATGGCAAGCTGCAAATAATCGATTATATTGAGAATTCGCCCCTGGTATGTGGTGGGCAAGCTGTCAAATACGATGTTTTTATATTAGACAGATAAAAAATGGCGCACAATTCAAATCGTACTGTGGAGCCTCAAATAAATTGCTAAAGGAATTATTGGTAGCTATCTCAGAACAGGTTATTAGCTAAATATCTAGCAACCATACTTATAACTTATAAAATGTACCTTATTTTACCATATTATTTGTATTATTGTAAGAATAAAGTTTAAGAAATTTATAATGAACGCCAATTTGTCGGCACTGAAATATACATATTATTTTTAGTAAATATAAAACAATTCGTTTGATATAAAACGTTTTCCATTAGGGTTAATTGATTGAGATTTCGTATCTCTTATTACTCCCTTTTATACATAATTTAATATATAATTTTTTTACATTAAAAAAATCTATCACATTTAAACGAATTACGAATTTACAAATAAATTGTCTCAAAAAGCCAGATACGGGGCGAATTAATATTTGATTTAGGTGATTTTCACAAAAGGATCAGAGGATAAAGTTGCCAGGTGGCAGGCTGACCAAAAGGGTTATTTGAAATCGATAGAGGAAAATAAATATTGTAAAATGGTAATTCGAAAGTATCAAAGATATGTGTGGGACAAAGGCAGAAAAGAAAATATTGAAAGTATAAGGTGAATATTTTATAAATGAAAGAAAAACTAGAGCAGTTACGAATAAATATTGTTTTTTTAAAAATTATAAGTAAAAAAAAAAACACTTTTTATCATTTGTGTGGACACATCATGTCCCAACTCAATGGGACTAAAGTCCAGTGTTGAATTTGGACGAATAACGTACTAATATAGCAAAACTCTATAGCAATAATATCCACACACAGCATATTTATACATAAAAATAAAAACAAAATTAAATTTATTCAACGGGACAAAAGTAAATATAAAGTATAATGTGCAAGCAAAAAAATTGATGTATACTTCATACATGTAAATTTCTGTAAAAAGTAAAAAAAAACATATATTTAAAAAACTAACTAGTGCACCACATCCCTTCTAGTTTTGACACTTTTCTCCCAAACAAGTTTCTTTATTTCTACTGAAATATTTGTCCATTTCTTGTAACTTTTCGGAGAAGTAAGAAAATATTGAAAAGTTACCTTTCCGGTAGTGATGATATTTTATGAATGGTTTTTATTGGATGCAACGTTTCGGGCTGTTTTTCAACGTTCATCATCTGGGCTGACGTGACATCAACTAACAGGTTGACATCTCAAAAAACATCATCAGCTAGAAATGGTCCATAAGGAAGGGCTCCAAAAGGAACAGGAAAATCATAACTCACTCTCGAATCCCGGATTTGTAATGGTTTTATTTCTTAATTTTTTTCATTATTTAATACATAACATTAATTTAATTAAGGAAATAGAGAATCAGTTATTAGTATTTTCTCTATTTATTAGAATTAAAAATATATATTTAAAAAAAACTAACACGGTTTTCCATTTAAAAGCTTTGGCAAGATTTCAAATATAAAATTTAGTTTATTTTTAAGCCTTAACCAAGGAGTAGTCTTGTTCCGAAACCGGTCGGCATATTAAAATGATTTTAGTGATTTTACACAAAACTAATAACTAAAATTTTGGACTGTTTTTACATGTTACGTATATTAAAAAAAACAGCAATTGAGTGCATATAATTTATAAAATATTTATGCACAGTAAAATTTGTCCATTCATAATTTTTAGAGCTTTAAATATAGGTAAAAATAATATGTTTTTTAAAATCGAATTCTGTGAAGCGAGTTTTATTTCAAACTATGAAAGCCATCTATGAGTAAAACATAAAACCCTGAAATTGAGTCAAGAAACAAACCACGAAACCTGTTTTACCGACTCAGAAAAGCGCCGTCGGTAATAGTACAATTCACAACCGCGTGAAGCGCTGAAACCAGAACGTGACAGGCGTGAGATTAAAAAATTTGTAAGAAATTACACAACATAGTAAAAAAGATACAAGATTCAGCAGAGTAAATCTAAGTAAAGGCTTTCTTTTTTACGAAGTGTCACGACTACTTTTATAAATTTCTCTAAAGTTTCTGAAGGTTTAACGATCATCCGCGTCGGGGCGCTTGTTCCCTGTGGACGTCGCGACGCCGGCGGTCACTGCTGTTAATTTTGCGAAAAATTAATGAAAAACTATGTTTCAGAGGCGATTTCAAGAGTAAAGTGTGTATGAGAAACGAAGCAGTATAAAAAAATGTTTTATCTAAGAAATAAATACGAATCTGCGGTATGCTTGATGAGAAACACATGTACGACTGTCAGACCAAAGCCACATGGAGTTGGGAGTTGTAGCTCGTAGCGGATACGGCTCGCGTGTGTTGGGAATCTCGTTTTCATCAATTTGATTCATGCGAGTGTGCTGGGTAACAGTGCCATTACAATTGTAAAGTTAATATGAATATTACTCACCGCCCACCAAACAAAAACGATTAACGGTAATAGAAAAAAATTAAAATATTAATTTATTAATCACGTAAAGAAGATTTTAAAGCAACGGATTTTAGAAAGAATATATTTATATAGGTACAAAAACATGGGTTTAAAGAGTTATTTATTTATAATCCCAATAACTCTTAATAATAAGGAGAAGGTATGTATTTAGGCTAAACTAAGAAGTTATTTTTTTAAATCTATCAACAAACCACAAAAGGTCGATGGTTGAAATAATTTCTATGCCAGGTTCTTTTTTCACTTTTCCTGTTATTATTTATATTATGTAAAAACATAAAAAAACACGGTCCGATAAAAAATGCTCATCACGAACATTTATCTTGTGGATTTCGTCCAAAGGCATTACGTAAAGTAAGCAATGCGTGACCAAGAAATAGTTTAACAAAAAAATGTATCTACACAAAACAATTATATTTTGAGTTCGTATTTCTTATGATATTTTTTCTATCTGCTTCATTAAATAAAAAAAATACACACATATATATATATTTATATATATAAAAATGTTTTAAAAAATATATAAATTTGTATAAAATAATCAACTTACGTACAATATTTTGAGTTTGTCCAAATGTTTGTAGACAAAATACTGGGTTTCACCCCCAGGGAGTCATTAAGATTAACGGTTAATTTATAAATCAGCTTAAAAAATGTATTGTTTAAAAAGTTTTAAGTTTTAAAAAATATGATAGGAGAAACAATGATTATGTTCTTCATAGAATATTGATGTAAAACATTTTAATTACAGTCCTATAAAATAAACACGAATATAACTATTTACTTACCTCACGAATTTTAAAAAAAAATGGGGGCGGTTCCTCAATTTTGTAGCACTACCTAATAGAGATGGGCGTTTCGACTATTTTATTAGAGTAGCAGTAACAGTTACTGTTGTACAAATAAACTGTTTTGTGAATCCGTTTCATAGTTAACAGTTTAGTGGATTGCTGATTTTTCTTGCCTATGTTATTTTATGTACTAAATTTATGTAAGATCATTTTTTGGCTTCCCATTTATCTTATCAAGTGTACATAATTTTGGGTGTCATCCCGTTTATATTACTTCGTCAATCACGTAAAATATAAACTGCAGTTTAAAATACGATATTTATCACTCAAGGCACCTGCGTTTATGGACTGCCAATCATGATTTATTGACAAAAAGTATCATTCACGGCGCACCGCTGCGCCGTTATTTTAAAGTAATTATAAGCTGATGAAGTGCCTCATTACTACATGTTAATTATTATAATATTGTATGGCGTACGATTAATAATTATTATAATATTGTATGGATGCATGGTTCGAGAACGTAAAAAAGAGCTCCTAGTAAAATTAAATAGGGTTTCTTTGGAACCGTTTTTCCTGTTTTTTTAAAACGGTGTAGTTTCCCCCTTATAAAAAAAACATCTTAAAGATTGCAACTGGCAATGACACTGTTATAGTTTTATTTGCTTCTCCGTAATGGAAAAAGATTTAGTTTTTATTTTGTTTACATCGGTAACTGCCATGCAGTTTAGAATTTCGTTTTAAACTGATTGGATGTACTATAGCGCGTAGCTGCGCGGGTTTGGGGTGGAGTGGAGATCGAGAGGCGAGATTTCATGCGTATATGTGTATGAATTACTAGCGTATTGAGAACTTTTAATAACTCTTTAGTGTGAGGTAGACTCGAGAGTGGCTCGATGATTTGGGGCCTACATGCACTGAAGTATTCTCTTATGATAAAGAACATTCAAAAGAATTTTCTGAGATATCTCTACATGAGAGAGTGCGGGTAATATCCTCGGCTCTACCCAACCGAGTTTCTTCGGGGTATGCTTGACAGCAACAGTTGAGAGACTAGAACGAATGTGTATTTGACTGCACATCGGGGGGCGGCGGAGTATTGAATTTTTCACGCGAAGCGAAATGAATTTTTAAATTTACTGCTGCGTTTGGTGATTTAGAATATGTTTTTTAAACAGTTAAATGTTGTTTCGTAAAGATGTTTCAGGTATTTCAGGAGAGTAACTGTTTTAAAACAGCTGTTACATTTTTCTCTTAGACGAATGTTTGGGAAATCAATGTATGACAGGGTTACGAATGATGAAATCAGGCGAGAGTGTAAATCTGAGTTATGTGTAACTGATAAGATTAAGAAAGGGTCTCCAAGATGGTTTGGTCATGTAGAACGAATGGACAACGAATGAATGGTAGAACAAGTATATATGGCGAAAATGAACGTTAACGTGAGACGAGGACGATCAAGGAAGAAGTGGTGATCAGATTAACCAAAATCTTAAGTCTGGTCATGTCAAAATCAGACAGAACCGAAGGGCATGTATGACATGATGTATGAATGTGGAAGAAGCTAGCAATATAGTATACAGGATAGACGTGTGTGGCGGCCCATTCTCTCTGCAGTAATAGTAGTAGTAGTGTTACATTTTTTCATCACCTCTAGTACCTACATTTAAAGCTCTCAATATTGATCTTATTTTATTATTTTTAATATTTAATTTGAGTTCAAATGAATGTTTACCGTTTCTGCTAATTTTCTGATTTTTTCTCTAAACTAAGAAGATAATAAGTTCCAGTTTTAAAATACAAAATCCAGACTCATACTTTGAACAAGATTCATCAATCATCCACATCTGTTACAATCGGACCAAAAACTGACCGAGCCGAGTCGAATAACGCAACAATGGAACCGTTTTTAGAACGGTTCCGACTTTTTTGCATTGTTTTTTCTCGCATACATAAACATTTTATGTGGGTGTGACAGCTACGCCCGGAAGAAGGCAAATAAAAACACAATATAATATATTAAGCACGCTGACAGCTGTCGAAACAATACGATGTGATGCTAAGAATAATGATTGCGAATTTTTGTATTAGTCTGTTTGTTTGCGAGATTACAAATACCATCCTTCTCCAGTTAATTAGTGACCTGTTTAATCGATGCGTACCGTTCGTATGTATGAATATCTAATACATACATTAATACACATAACGCGTTTATACTAGGAGCAAACAGCGGTACATCAGAATAATCCCAGAGCATGTATCAAGATAAACCCTACTACAATGTTCGTTATAGGGTATCTGCAGTTTATATAACGAGCATGTACGAGGTGCGAGTATATTTATATTTTAATTTTTAAAATCATGACAATTCGAGTAAGAAGCCTAAAAATTTTTGACGTATTATAATAAATAACGTATTAATATTTTTTTTTATTGAATAAAATACAAGGTTCAAGAGGCAATAAAAATATAAAGAGATAAACAAATACAACAGGCGTAAAACTAATTTACAATTGTTAAAAAATCAAAACGTACAATTGTTTGTCAAAAATATAAAATTACGTAATGAACGTAAAAAAACTAAAAATATTTTTTTAAAAAAAGACCATCATTTTCCTATTCGTATTTGGTGGACCATAGGGCACTGCATTTGTACAAGTGCAGCGTATCTGGATCATTTTTATTACATAGAACATGGAAAGTAGTAGTCCAGTGGACTTATTCTGTAACTGATTCGTTTCGCAAATTTATTGTATCATATGAGAGGAAACGACAGCGAAATATTGTTTTGATTGCGTTAGAATGAAATGGATATATTTATGACTAACGAACGATCTTATGAAAAGAAATTATGAAAGAATAAGCCTGCAAGGACAGTAAAATGTTTCCGCGTAGAACCACCGTTGAAACATATATTTCACGTCGACTCTGCCATAAAATCGAACCCGGGACCTCGAGCATGGCAGACGACCGCGCAATACAAATACATAATTCTAATTTACTTTAAATAAATCTATTAAAAAAATAAATTATTGTGGCTCGCCTCACATTACCACCTATAAATAAATGGCACGACAGAATATTGACATCGATCAAAATCGTAAATGAGAATCTTTTAACTGTACTTTGTAGAGATTAGGAATTAACATGATTGGAATGAAACCGACGGCTTAGCGACGGAGTTTCTAAATACCGTTACTCCCAAAAAAGATTCTACCAAATAAAAGCAAATTTTACTTAGTTAGATTCCCATACATACTTTTTAAACTACTTAAAGCCAATTACATTAAACAAAGTTAAAATGTAAAATATAATTGTCGCGTTGTTGTCAAAATAGTTGTTTTATGTATCTATTTTCATGCAACCCATTTTGTCAATTTTGACGAAAACGCAAAAAAAATACATTTCTTTATACGTTTACTTACTTACTAATGGCCCTAAGTAGTTTTGAAAGGATCAAACGCGAACATTGTAATCCAGAAGTATAGATCACTACAGTTTTATATCATAAATTACCGTAAGTGGGTTAGGGAGTCCAGATGCCAGCTTTGTTTTGTAACTCGATCAGTCTCTGGCCTTGACCGCAAAAAATACCGGTAGAATCAATCTGTCAGACAGTATAATGTAGCAAGGTAATCCGTCAAACAATGGTAATACGGATTGAGTTGTATAAATCCAATCATCGCGTGAGTATAGCTAACAATCGAATTTGAAAACAAACTAGCGAAAAAAAAAACACAACGTGAATAAATACAAACACCTTCTGCTTGCGGAAATACGAGAAAAAATAACCAAATTTATTTTCCCATTTCCGTGGACGAAAAAACACAAAACAGAGATTTTACACCTATTTCCTGGAAGCCTGATACTGTTTTTTTTCGTTATTGAAATATAGCCAATTCCCAATCTTAACGCACTACCTCTAAATAAATAAAAACGAGAATTACCTTAAGAAGAATATGGATGATATAACACAAGCGAACTTCTTCTAATTGTTCTAGATCATAGGGTCTAAAATTTATTTCACCCACTTTAAGGAAAAAGAAAATTCTAGAGCCCACCAAAATGTTTAAACCTATCTATCTGCTGCGTATTTTAAAAATAATAATTGCAACAGCCGTTGCAATGATTATTTTTAAACTTGCCATATCATATTTCGGAGTTCAAACTTGCTTTTTTATTAGAATAATAAGACCGATTAAAACATACGCTTAATAATATTTGGAACTATTTTTATCAAATTAAAACAAAGCTTATATCTATGGTGAAAGGTGAATCTGGTGCACTGTATTAATTTTATTATTGAGTTCATTTAAATCAAATAATTAATTTAATAGAAACAAACTCATACGGAGAATTTATTGAAGATAGTAATCTAAATATTATGCTATCCCACTGAATCATATATAAATTTATTGTATTTTCGCATGTGCATATATATCGTGTATGAATGTGTGTATATATATGTATATGTATGTATATGTGTGTATATATGTATGTATGTGTATATGTATGTACGAAGTATGTATGCTTTATATTTGTGTATTTAATTGTATTTTTACATTTAATGTAAACTAAATTTTTTTTTCTTTTCTTCTCTTTTGGGCTATAACTGTTTTTTTTTTATTTCTTCAATATAGTTTTTTTATTTATAGGAAAAATATTCGTAAACCATATTTGCCGCAACAAATCGGTTTCTTAGAACAGGCATTTGCCCATATAGGAACCGATTGCAACATTAGGCGTATTAATATTTCTGGCTTGCCGACCCTTCATATACTGAGCCTACTCCTAGTACTAGCAGAATTTTGCCAGAGTGTTTTTTGTGCCATTTTGTAACATTGTATGTATAAACTAATAAATAAATAAATAAATAAATAAATAAATAAATAAATAAAATATGGAAGACTTCCAAAATTGCTACCGTATTTAAAAAAGGGCAATAAAACATGCATTGAAAATTACAGACCTATGGCAATTTTATCTACACTTACGATGGTATTTGAGTGGTTTATACACCATTTTATCAATCCCAAAATAGAGCCGTTCATAACAAATGCACAGTATGGATTTCGGTCAGGGCGTTCCACCATCACAAAGTTGATGGTATTTAAAAAATTTGTAACAAAATCACCTGAAAAGGGTGCTCAGATAGACTGCTCGTACACTGACGTCTTAAAAGCGTTAATTAAGTAGATCACCAGCTTTTGCTTCAGAAAATTCATAACATTGGCTTCAGTGACATTCTCCTGCGATTTTTCTCAAGCTATCTTATAGATCAAAAGCAGTGTGTGTCATTTGGACTCTATCAATCTGCAGTTTTTCACGCCCCCTCGGAAGTGCCCCAGGGATCTAAGTTAGGACCAATGTTGTTCACAACATTCATTGATGACATTAGCAATTAAATAAAAAAATTAAAATAATCTATGAAATACAAACACCTTTGGAGTGTTTGAAGCTTCAGTATGACATTCAAAATATTAAACAATAGAGTAAACGAAACAAATTGTTCTTCAACGTCTCTAAATTTATTGTCATGTCGTACACAAGAGCGTCGAAAACCATTTATTTCCGCTATATCATGGATGGAGTAAAGCTTGAACGAGTGTTGATGTTCGGGGATCTCGGGGTGCTGTTTGAAGCTAACTTATCATTTAATATACATATGGTATCTTGTTGCAGTAACTCCCTTAAAATGCGTTTATGTGTTCTTAGGAATGCCAAGTTTTTTTTCAAATATTCAGGTTAGGAAAACATTGTATTATATAATTACTTGGTACGAAGGCGCTTGGAATTTAATTCATCATCTGGTCCCCAAATGAAACCATATATTCCTTAATGATAGAGTGGGTGCTATGGATATTATCCGTGGCTTTTCCTAGGAATGCTGGGCTACCAATTATTGTTGAGGGAAAGTGATATTCATTTGGGTGTTCACTTTTTTCAACTGATTGGTGGTCGCATACATAATTCAGATATTCTGAATGAATCCGGTCTATTTTTTCCTGATAACTATCTTCGACAAAGGCAACACAGGTTGTTCTAATTACCACGATGCAAAACCAACCTGGCAATGGTTATGCCGGTAGGTAGACCAATCGTGTATTTCAATCGTCGTGTCGCCTCGGATATCAATATATTTCATGACAATGGGATTTCTCTTAGGAAGGCCATTTTTCTTAATTGTAATATGAATAAAATAAATAAAAAACAACTTTGTTTTTAAACACTTTTTTTTTCTCTCTATCGACCGGTTTTAAAGATACAATCAAGCTTCTTTATCTTCTTTGAACCTATGGATCTAATAACTCAAGTCTTTTTGTCTTGTAAAGATGGAAAGCGTAACGTGAGATGGGTACGATCTTTAAAACTAGACAGGAGTAGACTAAAGAAAATGTTGTTTATTTGGTTATCTATTTTTTTTTTCTTATTATGAATTACGTTTTAAATTTCTATAAGACTTGATTTATTAGCTCCATAGGTTCGATGTAATATTTAGTAAACATTGTTCAAATAAAATATTGAATTCATTAGTTAATTATACCTTGATGAAGAAGCTTGTGTAGCTTTAAAACCTGCCGGCAGAACTAAAAAAAATGGTTAAAAGCAAAGTTGTTTTGATTTATATTGTTACGATAAATAACAAAGTTAGCGCTTCAAATAAGAATTTTATGTAACATGAATGTTTATTTTATACGACTTTTTTTCTTTTTTCTATTCAATCAATCTGTTGCGTGTATTTTGTAATGTATTGAGAATGAATTGAATACTCGTAATGTTCTCAATGTTAATAAAAAATAAATCAATAAGCATTCGTTCTGGTTGCGGAATATAAAAGTAGCGCGGGATAGAAGTGTTTTCGCTGCAATGATCGCACACGTTTGTAAGACTCGACAAGGCACCGGGAGAACATGTAAAAATATATATTTTTGGGTTATTTTATGATGCCCGTTCAGGGTTCATAGGTTCACCACTTTTTGTGTGATATTATTTAGCCTTACGGGGGAGAACGATTGAAGATAATTTCGCTTACTTTACAAAGGTTATCTATCACTTAGTGCTAAAATGTGAATGATGATAAAATTACTACTGAGTGGTATAATCAAAACATTTTTTAGGAAAAATAAAAAACGCCGCATTTAAAGATTGTATCGAAGAATTATTATTAGTCGGGGGGTATTATTAGAGCCAATTTTATCGAAGCGCAAAAATGTGGCCCCAATATTTCAAAGTAAAGTTTGTTCCAATTTTGCACAGTCATCGAGCAACGTGACGTTTTATAAAAATGGCAAAGTTTCAAAATGTACTTTCTCACCCTTAACCCGCACTCAACTTTAATTCATCTTAGCGCTGTGTTTATGGATTGGACGTACTTTATGTCTAGTTAGGAATAAATATGAAGTCGCCCAGTGGAGCGGTGGCGCCTGTACGCGGCTTCCAAACCCCCTGTCATCCCGCTATTCAATACGTGATATTCAATAGTTTTGCTAGCGGAAATTAATACATTTATACACGACTTTTTCGAATATTTAAAATATAATTCGTACTGAGATTGGTAAATGTTTTAACAAAGACGGAGATTTTTTGAGAAAGGAGTAAAAAAGTTTTTTTTCAAAGGCCGTTTATACGCGGACAGTACAAAATTGTTTTGTCCCAAAACTCGACCATTTTCCACTGTAAACAGCGATTTGTAGGACAGAAAATTGTTCCGAGACATTATCACGGAGATAGACGGGCAGATATCTCCGCTAATAGATTATAACCCCCACCACCGCGCGCGGCCGCATTGTAGTCCTCGTGTAAACGCGCACGGATAGAACTTTATGACAGTAGCGATTTGCTCGACGTGTACGCGTTGCTCCCGCGCAATTTTGGGATTTTTTTGTCGCAAATGGCGGCAGAAAAAATCATTTTTATTATTTAGTTCGTTCTTTAACAATTCCAATACATCTTGGTATAAAATAAATCATGTCTTTCGTGAACTCGCTCGCAATAAACGCCGTTCGGTATTCATTTAGGCAACGTTCACGTGTGAACGGCGGCCGAATTTTCGTATTGTCCGGGGGTTCTGTCCTGCGCGGTCGAGGCGGTTTACGGAGCTGGGACAAAACAATATTGTCTCACCTATTGAATTTTCCACGTATAAACGATACTTAAGGTTTCAGGGTCTCAGCCTAAGATAAGCAAGGTTAAGTGATCATTTTACATATTGTGTAACAGTCACCGTTCTGGTCTACAAACATTTTGACACTGATAATAATTCTTACCGCTAAAACTATAATAGCGCTGGATAAAATTAAATAAAGCTTGTTGGTTTTTATATTTCATATATTCATAAAAAGGTACAAAATTTGGGATTTTTACATCAGAAAAATATTAGTTATTTGCGTTCAGAATGTTTTATTTATCGAAACTAATATTTCACAAGTACAAGAAATTAGGTAGCCTCTAAATTTTACGTCATAGACAATGCATCCATCAAAGGATAATATATGTAATATTCTATACCACGCAAGTCGTAATATATTTAGAAAAAAACAATAATTAGAGACACGAGAAATATGCATGCGTGTGATAAATGGATTTTGATATTACAACTATCTTCTTATGGTACCGCGTTGGAGATTTGTAATCATTGTGTCAATTAAAAAAAATAAAAATATGCGTTCTTATAATTTGCCCAAATATTTCAATTTTGGTGGCCATTTTCAACGAGTTTTAAATACCTCACTATTAGAAAATGGAAATCAAGTTGGGGTAGAGTGGGGTTCGAACCTCTTTAAATAATATTATTTTCAGCCTCTCTGAATTAAGATTTAGTACTACAGTTCACTCTTTGAAACATATTTTGTTAGGAGATACGTCTTTTCTTACGCTACGGTCAATTTGCAAAACTTTATTACTTAAAAATATTAGGAATTAATATAGTACAGTTCTTTATTTATTTTTTATTTTTTATTTATGACAAAATACAAGGGTTTTAAACTTTACATATTACATTTTACTACATATTTTATAAGTACGAAATATTCCCAATCAGCAAAAGTGCTGGTATGAGGGGATATTATATAAAATAACACAATAGTTTAAATAAAAATTCAATAAAATAACATCACATATCACTCGTCACACGGGCTGTAAGAACTGTTTTATTTAGGTGTTTTTTAAGTACGTACATGTTTTGTTTATTTTTTAGATCATTAGAAAGTGAATTGTAAAAAATTATTGCTGTATGCAAAAATCTGTTTTTTTTCTGTTAATCCTAGGTTGTTCGCAAGTTAAATTATTTGATGCTCTTGTATTTATTTTATGTATGTTGTAGTTAAAATTAAATTTAATATTTGTCTTTATTTTATTCTTTTTCATCTTAAATATCATTTTCATTTTTTCTGTGTAGATCAATTCCTCTAGATTGAGCATTTTTGTTATTCTATATAAATCTGTGGTTCTAGTATATTTATTAAAATTAAATGTTATTTTAAGTGCTTTATTCATTGTTCTTTGTATTGATTCTTGCATATGTTTACTACATTGCAACCATATTATTAATCCATATACAAAGTGTGGAAGTATAAAAGTATATATATTACAACTAAATATTAATATGATTAAATTAGTTGAATAATTATAAATATAATTACTAACACTGATAGACATACTAAAATAAAAAGATGTTGAAATGCGCCGTCTTGCGATTGGGTTCGTAAAAAAGCCCCGCTGGGAAAAAGTACGCAGACAATCTGGAAGGGGAAATGGGTCAGGCCCGAGCGGCCGCGGAAACCATTTTCACAATACCGCGGCGTAATGAAGAGGCAGAACTACAAATGTACGCCATAATGGTTTTCAAGTATATCATTAAAATTAATCAAATCCGGGGCCTGAATTTCATTTCGCATTAACTCCTAGTCGATTATTATTTCCCGCAAGCTCAACACAGAGCCGCGACGCTTCGGAAATAATGAAAATGGACATGTCAAGGTTCGAAGAAAATACAAAATAATTTTGATTTGTGAGTGCCGTTTGTGCCTAAACTATAAACTAATTTATGAGATTTTTTCTGGTAAACGATGTAATGTTAAAAACAGTTCGGGAACATCTAACGTTTAGGCTTAATCGTCAAATTTCTAAAACAATGGGTAAACATAACTTTGTGTTAACGTTCAGACATTAAAAGGGGACGTGTTCGGGTAATGGCGCAATAGCAGTAGCGAATGGGAAAAAATTCACTTAGACAACCTTTGTGAGAAATCGTTTACCCTCATACCACAATCGTCGCCAAAAGTCAGTAAGCAAATGCAATTTTGTATAATACGCGACAGAGTCAAAATATTCACGTACCTGGATCACGCACGACAAGGTATGGTCTAAGTCTAAGGTCTCTGCTGTACCTTGCTTGTAGTGAGTACAACAGGCTACCGGAGTCCAATAGAAAGCCAAAAAACGACTATTCATTAAAAAAAGCATAGTGGTTATTGGTTGACTCATATGAACTAGTGACGTCGTTCAAAGTAGTTCTGTTTTTTTTAGAAACTTAGCCGTACAATTTAACGCTTTAATTTTTACCGCGCGCAAGAAAAAAAAATTGTATCCACTTTTCCGTAGGGCTAAGTTTTTCATTTTTATTTTAATAGACAAACAAACCACGACGCCGTTCTCGTAGGGGTAGGCAAAAAGGATAGAACGCTACATCACACTACATGTCTTTGCCTTGCTTCTTCTAGTTATCTATACATCTTCGCATGCAAGCATTCCGATTATTCAGACTTCTGACAAGTCCATTTTCAAATATTTGTTGAATTTGATCATGTCATGTATTTTTCGGTCTTTTTCGTTTTCTGCATCCATGAACATTCGCATCGTAAAACTTTTTAGCTTTTCTTTCGCTCTACATGTCCAACCAACGCAGAACTTCTTTCTTGATTTCGTCGATGACGCATATCTCAGCCTTACACGTTGCACGGATCTCGACATTTGTGCACCTTTCTATTCTATAATATAATGAATCATACAATATGTGAAACACGTTATTTTAAATTGAAGTTATCATATTTACGAATTTCATAGCTAAGAAGTTCTAAATCGTCAAGTTACAATGGTAATTTCAATCAGCGATGATAAGTAATGGAAACCACATGTTTATACCGCTGCACAATTCCACAGATGGCACCAATATTCTATTGGACAATTAATTAATTTGCGGTGTCGTCGAATCGATTGATCGAGTGGTTGGGAATAGAAATGCGTGGGAACAGGAGACTATCATGTACGCATTCATTTTGAAAAAAAATTAATAGAAAGGTGTGACGTAGTCCATTGTCAACAGCTTCAAAAGCTTTTAAGATGATAATGCTATTAAAACTTGAGAATCGAGAAAAAAAATATTTTTTACAAAGTTATAAGCAGAGTTAAGAAAACTTTAAAGTACCTACAATAAAACGACACCAAACACTTTTTAGAATTATTCGATGATGTATTTATCATAAGGCTAAGTACTTTTTGTTTTAAAAAAAGAGAAATATTAGCGTTCATAAAATTTGCCTTAATATTTCCATTTTGGTGGCCATTTTCAACGAGTTGCAAATAACTCACTATTAGAAAATAAAAATCAAGTTGGGGTTAAGTGGGGCTCGAACCTCGGACCTCTGATCCGTGAGTCCGCAACACTAGCCACGGGACCACGATCCGATTACCCGATACTATATTTATTCTCTATAAGCATGGAAAAATAACAAAGGTAATTTACAGAGATACATTATTTTTTTTAATTAATCCTACGCTTTACTGTAGCAAATTTATGCTGGTGAAAAAAACCTCGCGAATTATTTTACCGAAAAAAAAAAACAAACTATACGAAACTCGTGAATACAATAGTTGATAAAATCGAGTTGAACATAATATTGTAAAATTGGCGTCAGCCATAGCAGCTTAACAATTAAAAGGTTGTCCATTCATCCAGCGCAAACGATTTCCTGCCTGTGTTGTCTGGCGGCAAATAATACCTTCACGATACTCGATGATCGTCTCCGTCACTGAATAGTAGGGAGCGATCTGGATCTGTATTATGGTCTATTAAAGATTTAAATTTATTCAGTGAATTAACGACAAAAAACAATAATATCAAGTACGTCAGCGCTGGTGGAGAGCATTTTCGTCATATTTTTTTATATTGCCATTAAAACTGTATTTTTAAAACACCTTTATAAGTATTATCTCAAAATCATGCTAAGTTTTCCTTATTGGCTATTAGAACCTACAAAAATTGGTTTGGTTTTTTAAAAAAAAACTTTTTAATCGAATGGTATATGAGTGCACATTTAACACAGTGTTGCCAGCGTCAGTGAAAAACATAATGTTATGAACATAAATGAACTTTACCTATAATTTTCAGATGTATACAGTTCACTACGTAAGCAATGTTTTTTTTTATATTGACTACATCGAGTTTTTAATTTGTTTGATATTCGTGTGATGCCGGGAGGATTTTTGTTCTGATTTTTCTTCTAAAATATATTTTCCAAATATATAATAAAAAAAACGTCATTGAATGTTTTCTTTTTAAGTTCCAAAAGACCGCAAAAAGCGTGTGAAAGAATTCAAATTCACATGGATATTACACATTCTCCGACATATGGAAATCAGACAATAACACACACAATGTTCGCTAGCTGTTGTCAAATGAGGAATGAGAAAAGTATTTTATTATATACTATTTGTACAATAATATACATACTCTGTTATTTTATTCGTTTACAAACGTTACCATGGGCATGTTAAACTAAAAACGAATATGCTAAATGTATTTTATGTATAAATTAGAGCACTTACCTAACTGGCATGGTATATTTAAAACTAACCATATTAAGATTCAGAATTTAATTCTGAAGTGCTTCTAAATGTGTTGTATCATTTTGAATCAACGCAGTGTAAGCTAGAACCGGCATAATTGAAAATGGTTAATTTTTGCGTGATTACAAATCTTGAACCAGACTCGGGGTAAAGGCGACATCATAGTCAATTTGAATAAAGGTAAAATGATAACAGTTAAAATATGCAAATTAAAGAAAAGGGTTTTCCCTAAACAGATAGATTCTGTCGCATAATCATATCGCCGGCCTCCGTGGTGTAATAGCTCAGACACATGACTCACGGACGAAAGGTTCCGGGTTTGATTCCCGGTAAGAACACAAAAAAAGTTGTGTGATTTTTCTCAAGCTTGGGTGTCCTGTGATGTAATTGACTACTGTCATTAGGTCTCCTGGTCTGTTGTGGTGCAAAAAAAAACTGTATTTATAAAATTTAAATAAACCTGATAGAATTAAAGATGAGCCGGCTGATCAAGGCGTGGATTTATTACCTGGAACAAACAAAAATAGCAAATTAGAAAAATCAAAGGTTTCGATTAATCAAACAGTTGTAAATTTCAAATTGACTTTGATTACTAAGTTTTTAATCAAAATGAAACGGAAAAAAATATAAACCAGTATTTAGAATTTATAAAATAAAACACTTTGTGATTTTTTACCACATACGAGTTTGATAAAATAACACTATAATAACACAGGTATTCTGAATTATCCACCATCAGGTAAAAATATAAACTTTTCTATATTTACACCTGATGATAGGTAATTTATTATACCTGAAACTAGTAGTGTTATTATATTAAACTCGTATTTAGAAAAAAATACGAAGTATTTTATTTTAAATAAATTAAAAATGCTTTTCCACAAAGTAAATGCTGAAACAAGAAAAAATACAGTATTTAGAAATCCATACATCTTTAAGCAACGTACGTGAAGCGTTCGGTGTAAGAAAATGCTGGTAAACTAAATTGGATTACAAGTTTGAAAGGCCTTTCGTAACACAAACTTCGATTAAGAGGCATAATTAGCCATTTTATTAAAGAAACCTCGCAAGAGCGGATCAACATAAGATGTCTGATGTTGAGGAAAAGAAACTAAGTAACTATATTCTTACGTATTATGTGAAACAGACGCTGAAACAGGGAATGTACAAGAGAGAGAGATAGGACAGCATAAATACTAGTGCATCGCAAATCAAAGGCCAACCGGTGCACACAAAAATAATATGCTTAGTTTTATTACATTAAATTTATCATTTGCATAATTTAATTCCCTGTAAAAATTAGAATGCGAAAATTATTTTTACTAAGGCAAATCCGTCGCTAAATGTATTCTTAATTTTAATTGTAATGAATTATTTAAAGAGAAAAATATAGCCTATAATATTATGATTGCATCTAATCATTGTATGTGTGGGAAATTTCGTGTACAAATAATCACGAAATCAAAACACGATTTAATATTTTATGGTTAAATTATATGACACCTGTTTGATGTGTCTAGTGAAAGCGATGTGTAAAATTCACGAACGTATATTATTATATTGAGAATATAACCAGTTATTTTGTCTACAAAACGATGGTAAAAAAACCTCAATTTATTTTTTTATTTTAAATATATTTATTCATTTAACACTTTATACACATATACATTGTATATTACATACGAGGGCGGGCATATAGCTTTAAGGCAATTTCTTTCTACTTAGTACATGGACATATTCCAGGTATTAGAATCTTATGATTTTATACAAAAATTAACTAAAAATCTACACTACTATGAAGAGTAGTGTATATTTTTATATATGAACTTTTGTGCTTATGCCCCAATGTCCAGAGAGTGTAAAGTCAATTCGTCAAACGATTTGGAATTCTTTGGGATAGATCTTCCAGCTTTTTGTAGATCCCTTCGCCACTAAAACAGTGTGGGATGAAGATGGATTGGCGTGGTTTAGCTCGAAGTCTTATATGTCTTTCGTTTTTATGAATATATTGTATACCATTATTGTATCGCCTTTGTTTGTTTTTGCTACATAGTTTAATGTTCTTTTTGTTCAGTTTATTTTATTTATGTTTTTCAGGTAACTGTGGTAATTGGCTTAGGCCATATATACAACAAATAAAATTTCAATCCTGACTTAAATGTAAATTAATAAAAACTGGACATGGGGAGCATGTCCAGTTTTCATCATAAATGAACTGAGTATGCCATTTTATGGCTTATTAAAGAAGGCACATAAGTCTACAACAAACAAATAGTCTTTAACAGTCAGTTTAACGGATGAAAAACGTCGTCCAATTGCTAAACGAAGCTTGTCCGTCCGCATTCAATTTTCAAATAATATTATCTTCTCCATTTTGAGGTTACATGTTATGTTGTTTACTTATTCGTTGTTTTAATAAATAATAAAATAAATGCGGTTATATTTTCTCTCCGTAGTACTACTATCGAAAATATTACCATAATTCCCCTTGTTCCTTTAATTTTTTTTTTTTTTTAATTTTAAAACATTTCCAAAGTACAAAAAACAATTAGAAAAGTTATCTTGTCCATGATATCTTTATATATATTTTTGAAAGGATCCATCATATAAAGTTTATATAACGTTTATATTTGATATCTATCATATTTTAGAAATGTCGGGTTCTTCGTTAACGCTATATTTAATTCATTTTAAGTAGACATAAATAAATATTTTGCTCAATACAGTGGTCTATCTATGCATTTTTTTGTATATATTTTAAAACAAAGAAAGATGGACAATATGAACTCTTGAAATAGGCGCCACGTGTAATTATCACATAATCCCTAAATGATAATCAACTTTCAAGAAAATGTTTCAGAAAAGAGGAGCTACATAAAATAATGAATGAAAATAATATTAAATAATAATTGAAATAATTATTACTACCAAAGTACTTGTTACTTGTAGTAAACTAGTTTTATGTAGCCTGAAAATAGTGCACACTTAGTGGGATCTTATAAGAACATTACATATATGCATATATAGGTATATATATTTATATTACTCTACGTATTATCCGTGTAAAAGCATTGTAACCGTTTATAAAACATGTTCAATAAATACAATATTTTTTTTGTTTTTTTGTTTTATCCTTAAGTTTTTGATCTTTTTAAAAGGTAGCTTATGGTTATAAATGGCAGGGGCTTTCGAAAAACACACGAAATGATATAACATTTATACAGATTTTCCGGGTGAAATAATGGCTCCCACGTTACCCTGCTTCAGTTGAAAACCAGTAAATATTAATAAGTTCCCGGTTGGTATACGTGGCTTAATGTATATCCTGGCAACCAAAATCACGAAATGAGTGATTAACGTTATAATAATTAATCACAAAACCCGTATTCTTTAAAAACTTAACAATACTTGGAAACGGATCTGATATATAAATTCTGATTGTACGGTTTTTAAGACGGTTCTAGCTAACTATACAATATATACCCATACATTATGACGCAGGCTAATTACTACAACTAAATTAATAACTTCAAAATCATTATTTGTGAGTTTCTCACTAAAGACGATTTTTTTTATCCTCCTCCACGACCTGTCTTATGGCAAAACGATGCATCTCAAAAAAGGTCGAACTGAGATAATCGCTTTTAAAATGTTTTATGGCAATTAAATGTGTACTTTTCCATAGTTACACAAATTTGCCAATTGGCTAGGAAGCTTTATAAAAAATAATCTTAATTACTGTATGACAGATCTCAGAGATTAGAATATTTTGAGCCGTATGCACATAAACAAGTCATGCATTAAAATCTTCATGATATGATTTGAATGCAAGACTTGTAGCGTTCATGGAGGAAGAATATGAACCTTACTTATAAACCTGGTATAAAGTTACGCCTAAGCATAGTGGTTAAATAAGGATGGGATTACCATCCGTATTCTAAAACTTTGCCTAAGCGTAATTCTGTACCAAGTTTATAACAAATATATTACTAAGCTCTTTATTTTACCATTTTTAATACAATTACAAGTTTTAAACAAATATTTTTTTATACTTACGCACCCACACACACGCACCCTCTCCCTCATTCATTCCCACACGCACATGTATCCTCTCCCTCATTCATTCACATACACATGAATACAAACGTCACACAAATACAATTACTAAACTTCTTTTCTTATATATTATGTGTCATTATATTTACAGTGGATTTTTAAAATTGACTTTAGCATTGTTAAGATTTTTCTACTTATTTTGTTTATGTAATAGCTGTAAAAATCCCAAATAAAATAAAATAAAATAAAATAAAATAAATAAAAATAAATAAGGCCATAATGTGTTTTTAGTGGGTAACTCTAAAATGCTGATTTTAAGTTACCTAGTTGTAGGTAATCACCCCACGATAATACACACACTACACAGATGGTCAGATTAAATTTTGCGTTGCCTGTGTTGGTTTTGTTACTTTTACAAGAATGCAAATCTTTAAAAAATATATAAGGTCATAATCAACTGGGTACGCGGGTCCGTAAGTAGATTCAGTAAATAATGAAGCCGGACCGCAATGAGTGAACTTTCCAAGTTCCGCCAGGGGAGCTTTTATTCCGTGTTTAACCACACATTCATAATTCTCTAATGTACACTTTACTGATTATATCTCTTATCCAACTATTATATATATGCCCCACTGAGCTATTTATACTATATGTTTGAATTGACTTTTAAAAAGTCTATAACTGAACATATTACAACAGAGATAATAAACTTTTTAGAGAAGGAAATAAAGAAGTCTAGGCATCCACAGTGTAAACAAAAGTTCTTTATTCTGTTGTAATATGTTAATATTAACAGCTCCCTAGGGAGTTGAATCCAGTCCTTGTCTACTAAAATTTGGACAAACTCAAAACATCGTTGATGAGATTAAATTTACCGCAAATTTATTTTTAAATCTTGTGGATTTTTGGCATCTTTACGTCTCGTATTCAGGTGGCTTGGTAAACGATTTTTCGATACAATGAAATATATTGCATTTGGCGGAGGCTGACTTTACAAAGTAGGGAAAACAAGTTCAGTGGTCTCTTGTCAATCCGGCAGATTTCGGACAAAAGCATTGTCGGATTACAGGAAATCATTTACAATGACGCATTTAAATGGCAGAAGCTATATTTAATTGTATACATTATCGAGCTACCCGCTTGGTGGCTGCCTGTATTAAAACGCCGGGAACTCAAGTGCTGGATTACGCGGGAGCACTGTAGTTAAATCTTACATTTCACGAAACTATTTCGTAAACAAGTTCAAACTCACGTTAATTACGTAAAAATTATCCCTTTTCAAATCACATATTTATTATTTGTGCATTTTTATCGAATGTGATTGGAAACAAGCAAATAATGCGACATATTCAAAACATAACTAATTTATAATAGATGATCCGATTTTATGGTTAATTTATAGCGCACTAAATTCAGTGAACGGGCATTTGCGGTCGCAGGCCCTATGGCATAGAATGCTCTCCCAGCAGAGGTGCGAGACTGTGAGAGTGAAGTGATGTTTCAGAAAAAACTTAAAAGCCACTTGTTCTCTAAATCATTTGAATGAATCCGCGGCATGTGATAACATAATAAATTGTATTAATTAAATTACAAATTTAAAAGCTTCAATTAAATTGATTTATCTATAGAATCACTATGTAAAGCGCAATTGAGGTATTATATTACGAAAATAACGCTATATAAGTTAATCATGATAATACGAGTAATAATAGTTTTATTAATTAATCTAAAAATAAGAATTGTACAAAACGGATTATTATTAATTAATATTCGGTGTCCAGACGGATAAAGACTACAGTTTTATGTGTGAAATAGAACCAGAACCCTGGACGAGTGCTTTTGATTCGATAGGTGCAACCATATAAAATTCCTAAATAAAAAATCTAGTGGAGACA